>NC_092454.1:4127119-4344888 GCF_036169615.1 Heliangelus exortis | reverse complement strand
TGAAAGAAAGAAAGAAAGAAAGAAAGAAAGAAGGAAAGAAAGAAAGAAAGAAGAAAGAAAGAAAGAAAGAAGAAGAAAGAAAGAAAGAAAGAAAGAAAGAAAGAAAGAAAGAAAGAAAGAAAGAAAGAAAGAAAGAAAGAAAGAAAGAAGAAAGAAAGAAAGAAAGAAAGAAAAGAAAGAAAGAAAGAAAGAAAGAAAGAAAGAAAGAAAGAAAGAAAGAAAGAAAGAAAGAAAGAAAGGAAAGAAAGAAAGAAAGAAAGAAAGAAAGAAAGAAAGAAAGAAGAAAGAAAAGAAAGAAAGAAAGAAAGAAAGAAAGAAAGAAAGAAAGAAAGAAAGAAAGAAAGAAAGAAAGAAAGAAAGAAAAGAAAGAAAGAAAGAAAGAAAGAAAGAAAGAAAGAAAGAAAGAAAGAAAGAAGAAAGAAAGAAAGAAGAAAGAAAGAAAGAAAGAAAGAAAGAAAGAAAGAAAGAAAGAAAGAAAGAAAGAAGAAAGAAAGAAAGAAGAAAGAAAGAAAGAAAGAAAGAAAAGAAAGAAGAAAGAAAGAAGGAAAGAAAGAAAGAAAGGAAAGAAAGAAAGAAAGAAAGAAAGAAAGAAAGAAAGAAAGAAAGAAAGAAAGAAAGAAAGAAAGAAGAAAGAAAGAAAGAAAGAAAGAAAGAAAGAAAGAAAGAAGGAAAGAAAGAAAGAAAGAAAGAAAGAAAGAAAGAAAGAAAGAAAGAAAGAAAGAAAGGAAAGAAAGAAAGAAAGAAAGAAAGAAAGAAAGAAAGGAAAGAAAGAAAGAAAGAAAGAAAGAAAGAAAGAAAGAAAGAAAGAAAGAAAGAAAGAAAGAAAGAAAGAAAGAAAGAAAGAAAGAAAGAAGAAAGAAAGAAAGAAAGAAAGAAAGAAAGAAAGAAAGAAAGAAGAAAGAAAGAAGAAAGAAAGAAAGAAAGAAGAAGGAAAGAAAAGAAAGAAAACTATTCAGTGATCCTATTTTCCAACCTTGGTGCTCGGGTCACCAGGGCTAACTGAAATTCAAGTCCAAATGATCTCATTAGAGGCAACCAACATGGAGCACAGACTGAGGAGATGAAATCCCACATACACTGAAAAAGAGCAGCAACAAGCTGATACATGAGAAGCAGGCACCTTGGAGGAGAAGAAAAGAAAACAACATCTTCAACCTGCCCTCCTGCTGACATGAGCCAGCCTTGCCACAGTGAAGTCAGGTGCGGGCAACTGAGTGTAAAGGAAAAAGCCTGAGCTGTTAGTTATCTGGATTTACTTATTTCCTTTCCCCAGGCAAAGAAAATAAACATTTTCTCACATTAGATCATGAACCCTGCATGTTTTATCATCTGCTCCCTGCTTGCAACAAAATGCCATTTATCTTTCCCTTTGTGCTCTGTTTGGGGTAAGAAAGGATTTGAAATCTGCAAGTCTACATAAGTTCCCATGTTGTCTTATTTTATTTTCATTAATGTGTGTTCTTTAAAAGTTCCTGAGGCTAAAGGGCCAAGTCTCCTGTTGGGGCATGTTCACAGAGGTTAATGTAAATGTAATGAAATGTAAAATGTTGCCTCTGGTTTACACCAGCAGGGAACTTGGCCCACTCTACCTGAACAGCACGTTAAGCTTGGTGATGGTTTTCAGGATAAAGCAGAAAGCTGCTACAGATGTTTCATCAGGCATCAAAGGTTGGTTGAGAAGTGTCAGGCAAAGGAAACAAGGGGATTTTTTCTGTGCTGATGAAAGGTGCTTCACTGCTTCACCATGAAGTTCTGAGTTTACCTGAGGAACACACAGGGACAGATCAGTGGACAAACCACCCTCACCCCACACCAGCCTCCCTGGCTTGGCCAGCTCCCAGCCCAAGTGCCCTCAACACTAACATGAACACTTCCACAGGGGGAGGACAACTTGGTCTCAATGCTCATTTTCCTCTGGCTCTTGAGTAATGTCAGGCAGTAGACTACTTGGCTCTTGGTGACTTTTTTTTGTGGTGTGACAGATGTCCAATGAGAAATTCAGAGAAAGCCAAATATTTTTAGGCTCTATAAAGGGATCTGGACAGACTGGATTGATGGGCTGAGGCCAATCTAATGAGCATTAACAAGTCCAACAGTCAGGTCTCCACTGGGGTCACAACAACCCCATCCAATGCTACAGGCTCAGGCAAGAGTGGCTGGAAAGTGCCCAAAAGAAGCAGACCTGGGGGTGTTGGTTGGCAGCAGTTGAATATGAGCCAGAGTGTTCCCAGGTGGCCAAGAAGGCCATCAGCATCCTGGCTTCTATCAGCACTAACACGGCCAGCAGGAGCAGGGCAGGGATAATGAGGCTGCACCTCAAATCCTGGGGTATTCTGGGTCTCTGTGGACAAGACGGACATTGAGGGGTTGGAGTGTGTCCAGAGAAGGGCAAGGGAGCTGGGGAAGGGTCTGGAGCAGAAGTCTGCCCAGGAGCAGCTGAGGGAGCTGGGGGTGTTGATCCTGGAGCAAAGGAGGCTGAGGGGAGAGCTTCTGGCTCTCTGCAACCCCCTGAGAGGAGGTTGGAGCCAGGGGGGGTCGGGCTCTGCTCCCAAGGAACAAGCAACGGGACCAGTTTTGTACGAGGGGAGATTTGCATTGGATATTAGGTAAAATTTCTTCGCTGAAAATTGTCAGACACTGGAACAAACTGCTCAGGGAAGTGGTTGAATCACCATCCCTGAAGGTGTTTAAGACCTGTAGATGTGATACTTAGGGATATTGTTTAGCACTAGACTTGGCAGTGCTGGGCTAATAGTTAGACTCAATGATGTTAAAGATATTTTCCAACCAGAAAAAAACTCTAGGATTCTGTGTGATTCCTTCTCCTGTGCATTTCCCACTTACATTCAGTGCCTTCTCACAGACATCTGGTGGTGGCAACATACTCTTGGTAATAACCTGGGACTGTTGGATGGAGCCAGAAGAAGGTCAGAGGTTGGACAGACCTCTGCTGACCCTGAGCTGTACCAGCTCCGGTGAAAAATTAGTGTCACCGCTAATATGCTCACAAACAACTTTTCTCAATGGCTTTCGGGAAGATCTTGCACAGCCCAAAGGACTAGTGCTTTGTTTAGAAAAAACCAGAAAATAATGATACTACTAGATATTGAGGCTAGAACCCAAACAACTGCAAGCTGCTTGGTCCTCCTTTTGCAAACTGGAAAGTATTCTGTTCTGTTACTCCTGTGTTCATGCTGTTTCTCTAGTTAGTGACAGCCTAAAGATCAAAATTTCTCTTCCTACTACTCTCTTTTTCACCTTATAAGTGAAGAATTTTCCTGGTGTTTTAAAGCATAGATGCAACCAGAATTTTCACTCTCAGAAACAAATAGGAGTAGAAGAAAATACTAAAAATAAGATCCATTAAAGGAAATCACGGTTTGGGGCAGACAGGGTTATCCTTTGCTCATGACCCTCCCCGGCCCCCCAGCTACCTGTGAAATTGAATGAACAAGTCTGTAAAGCTGGTCTTCAAAGTTATGAGGGAAAAATAATCTCTTAATCTCAGAAAATGTGTATGTTTGATTCCATTAACCAAATTTACCCTCTGAACACAAGAATTTATCACTGAAACATTAGAGGGTTGTTCAGGAGTTGTTATTGATGTCATCTACTTATCAGCTTAACATGTCTTCTTGAAGAGGACAATCAATTTTGACCTCTTATACTTGGGATTATATAGAGGTGCATCAAGACAAAAGACATACAGGACCAGCCAGCTCATTTCTTCAGTTTTGTTATACAAAACCCTTAGCTGTAAAAGCCAACATTCTACAAGGTGGTATATAGGTACTGCACATAGTGACAGTCTGGCAAAAGTATAGGGAGAAACTTGTGTGACAGCTGGCTGTATATAGTCACATTTGACTCATTCCATAGCAGCTGAAAAGCCTTATGTTGAAATATTTCTAAGCAGACTCCCTGGTCTGTTAATGCTAGTTACACTGGCTGAAAGCTGCAGGAATAGCTCCATGCAGCAACACAGAAATTCTCATTATTTGAAAACAACCACATTTTGTGGTTCATGATATACTGGGTTGTATCTTTGCACCCATGCTTCTTCCAGATGAGGGTACAGGCTGGGTGTTGCCTCTCTTCTGGAGGCAAAATGATTTTTTGGGTCTGATGATTTGCTGGGATCTCTCCAGCAAACAGCAAGGTCAGACACACAGCTGTCTGCAGCGCTGAGGGAAAGCCACTACCCTTGGGGTTTTTTTCTTCCAAATGTTAAATGAAACCATCACTGTCTTGACTCCTCTGCTTCCTGGCTGTGACTAGATCATTCACGGATGCTGTACACTAACCACAGGTTAGGATGTGTCACATCTCCCTTGCAGTCTGGAGACCCTGAGGTTTTAACTCCACAGGGCTTTTGAAAAGGTGGGGGGACTGCCAAATTGTGTTAGATGGGGCTGTGTCTCTGTAGGTCCCCCCCTTCTAGGGGACCCTGCCTAGGTAGCAACATCAGGATCTTTGTGCCCTTTCTGGAGCCCAAGAGCTCAAAAAGAGCCCAAAATGTCTTTTGTGCCCTTCATGGAGGCAGATCTCTGTGGAAATGGCAAGTGTTGAGTGCTATTGCAGCACACAGAGTAAGATCCTTCTGTCATGGAAGGGGCTGGAGGGAAAAAATCTCACTCTTCAACAAGTAAATAACTAAGAGAAAAAAAGACCACATTACAGCATCCTGTCAGGATGTTCTTCTTGCCATTGTTTACAAACTACAGGCATCTTTACTGCTAGTTTTCTCCTTAGAGATGACACTCGGGGACCTAAAAGTGTCAGACTAGATGTCTGGAAAAATTGTAGTCTTCTTCGGGACACTGATTTATATTCAACACAGTCTTTTCCAAGAAATTGGTTCTTCTGAAAAGAATAAAGCTAAAGCTACCTCAGCAAGAACAAAAAAATGTCATTGTCACTAAACCAAAAAGAATGTGACTGAAGCTTCATGTGAATATGGGAGTTTTTGATGTATCATAGGCTGCAAAAAGCTAGCTACTCGCTGTTTCCCTCAGGACACACAAAAATAGGTTGCCACAAAAGAAAAAAAAAAAAAAAAAGAAGAAGACAAAAAAACCACAGATAATATCATCATCACATCTTCTGGTTAGGAGTCAGACAGTCTTACATTTTATTTGACTAATATATTTTGCATATGATACAAAAAAAATCTGGAATGACACTCAAATAGAGCAAGACTTACTTCTGCTCTCTGAGCTCCAAAGCTAGTATTAAAAACAAATTACTGAGGGAGAGGACAGTGCCAGAGTACACCTATTAGCCTGATTTGCTTCCTTGTACCCACTGAGACTGAGGTATACGGAAGGCACACTTAGAAATTTTCCATAAATATATTATGAATATATGAAGACAATATTCCAAATTTCAGAGAAATATTTATTTTTAGAAGCCACACAAGTTTCAAAGCTTTTGTAGGTTTCTTATGCATTTCTGCAGTTTTTTGGACATGTGGGGGAAAGGGTGAAGCCATTTATGGCTCTCCGCTCTCTGCAATCATATTATGTTAGAGGTGCACTGCAGTCATTTTGACTTACAAAATTGTTTATAAGTTTCCCTGAGAAACCTTTCACTAGTTAAAGATAAAAAAAAAAAAAAAAATATCAGGCCCAGGGGGATCTGTCCTTTCTCTTTAGCTGAACATAGACCAGAGTGCTTATCAAACTTATCTTCTAAATATAAAAATATGAACAATTAAGGTGAAAAACACTTGTCTTCTGAGAACTTACGTCTTTTTTGCTACCTGAATCAGTAACATAAAAAACTTCTCTCTAAATAACAAATTTACCCTGCAGTTTTAGCATTTCTAGTATCTTGAACTGGAGATAGGTAATTCTACTGGAGGTAAATGCACATTGGAAGCGTTTAATTTCTCTACTCCACTGCGGGCTTTGGGAACTTACTGTCACTTTTTTTTTTTTTTTTTTTTTTTGAGGGGAAACCATGAGCATCAGGAGCTCTGCTCTTCTGAGCTGTGGCCTCATAATTATGTGGGAAAGCCAGGGATGTTCCACCCAGACACCCCAAATACTCTCAGAAGAGCCCCTTTATGGCCAAATTCTCCTCTTGATTCTTCTTTCACGTCCCTCTCCTCTTACCCTCTGCATACACTGAGCTCTTTTGGAAGAGAATAAATGTGTACTTCCTGGAAGCAGACAGCATCTCCAAATTGTCCTCACAGTCACAGAAAACAGCTCTTTCTCTCTGGTCTTCAGCGACCTCCTTTTCTAGAGCAGGCTGGACTTGTCCAAACTGTGGCCAGATGGAGAAATTTTGTCTCACTTGCCCTGCTGCAGAAAAAACTTTCATCAGCACTAATATCAGCTCATGTCCCAATGTGCTGGTCACTGATCTGACTCCTTACCTTTCTTCTAGAGGTACAGCTCATTGTCACGTGTTCTCTGCTCTTCCCTCAAGGTCTTCAGATCCATCATATAGATCACTTCCCTTGAGCACATCTCTCCAATCACTGCTGCCTTTTAAGCAGTGCCTTTAAATCTGCTCGTCCTTTTATTTACACTAAGGGTCCTGTGTTTGTAAGCCTATGTAGAGGGTTGGAGATATATATATATATATAAAATTTCTTTTACTGTTTCCTTTTTCTTTTCTATTACAAAGCCTCTAATGTGTTGTTCTAAAGGTGGGTGGCTTTAAAAGAGGCTGGTTTCATTAGGATTTTATTGTCTTTAAAATGTGGTTCCATTTATTGTGCTAAACACTTGGCAGCCTTTGTCACGCCATGTCTCATGAAGGCACTTGGAAATGAGCACACACATAGAAAGCTGCATCAATTTCCCCCCCAAGCAAGATAGGCAGGAGATCATGAAAGCTTTGTTTCTTTAGCTGGCAGTTAATCCTTCCAAACTTGGCCCCCTTTCTGAAATTAACTCATCGAATAATGGACTTGGTCCATTAAAGTGATGAAGATAAAAACTCTGCCAGTGCCTGACTTAGTAAGAAAACCATCTTACTCACAGGCCAAAAGAACACACTTGAGCTGTGACAAAGGATCTGTGTAATTGAGAGCCAAGACTCCCCCCCTGTTTATTTCCATGAGTTGGTATTCTTTAACTGTCCACATTACTTTTTGTTCTTAGGAAATGGGTCATGCATTTCTGGTGGAAAGATTTAAAAAAAAAAAAAAAAATCCAGAAACTTCCAGATAGATATTTCTTCATCCATTTTCAGATGAGTATGTTTTTCACTTATATTGTTTTTATTAAGATTTAATTTACTGACAGTTGGTGCTTTGATTACAGATTCAGACAGGGAGTCAAGTTCACAAATGTTTGAATCCCAACTCTGTGACTGACTTAATGTGTGTTATGAGGCACGACACTTATTCCTTGATTGCCATCCAAAAAAACAAGAATAGCTCTTGTTCATGTCTCCTGGGAGCTGCAAAGAAAAATGCACTAATACCTGTCAGGAAGCATTATTATTATTGATACATTGCTGCAATGAAGTGGAAGCACAGAACAAAATGTCAGCTTCAGTCCACATTAAAATAAAAAACCTAAACAAAAAAACAAACAAGAAAAACATGGGGAAAAAACCCAACAACAACAAAAAAACACAATAAAGCAAAACACTTTCATGATTAAACAATATTTTTTCTGTGTGGAAACAGAAATAGCCTGAAAAATCTTTTGGCAGTGCTCTTCAATCTTTTTTTCCTGGGACACTGTCCTTGTCTCAGACCCTTCAGACTTCTCAATCCTTAAATCATGACAGACATGAAAAATCCGTATTAGTCCAAGAAAGGAACAAAATGCCTGATACCTGTATATGACTCTCCTTCCAGAGAGAAGAAATCATGTGTCAGAGCAATGGTCTCTGACCTGTGAGTTGCAGACAGAATGCGTTCTGCCCAGGAGATGTTCTGATCTTCTTCATGGCTGTAGAAAATGAAAACCCTTTACAACTAAGGAGACTGTGGCTGTGGTCCAGGTTGGCAGAGAAAGCAAAGAAAGGCACTGCTCACATTGCTCACTGATTACTTCTGCCTATGAGTCCATAAAGGCTGGAGCTGTAAGGATGGAAAATCCAATAATGTAAGAGAAATAAGAGGCTGTGAATTAAAATGACCTAAAATACCAAAAGTCAGATGGAGCAGATATCTTGCTAGCCATCTACAGGCACAAGAGTGTCCTCTGGATTAATTTTATCTGTTTTTATACACTTTAAGGCCATAAAGGAGGATTATCTCATTGAGCCTGACCTCTGGCATAACACAGGCAATAAAAAATGTATTCAGTTACTGCTGCATGGAGTCCAACAATTTGTGTTTGACTAATGGAGTTCTTTCAGTAGAGCAGCCCTCCTTGGCCTTGAAGATTCAGTACCGGGAGAGTCCACATCCCTGCTGAGCAAGCAACAAACTCGCAGCTGGGCTGAGGAACGGGATGGAAGAAGCTCTCAGGGCTGCCTTCCCATGCGCATCCCGCAGGAGACAGGTGGAAGCGCAGTGCCCACTATTGGTGGGTCTCTGTTTTCAGTCATAGCTGCTGCTTCAGTTTAAGCCAGCGTGCGCTAATGCAGCAATTAAGGGGAGAACCTCATCCTTCCCTGACTCGCTGGCACCTCCTTCCACATGTCAACACAAGCGTTGTGCAACCCCACTCACCAAACACCTTAAAGGAGTTGATTAATCAATTCACTGCTTGGGCTATTTTTCTTTTTTTTTTTTTTTTCTTTTTTTTTTTTTTTGGCTGGACTGCATGGCCTCCGTAGGAAAAAATGATGGAAGATGCGACTACCTCTTTCAACAGCAGTGTTAGTTTATGCCAGTTTAGACTGGAATATGTGAATCTCCTGCTCTGTATTATTTGGCTGTTTCTAATGGTTTCAGGTCTTTTTTTTGCAGCTCCTGAGTGATGCAAATGGGCTGAATCTCAAGGCACAATGCCACTCAGTGTTAATAAAGTATTACATTGAAGGAAACTGTTGTCATATACTAGGTATTATTTATGACATTTGGCATATCAGTTAATCCATCTATAAAATATCCTGTATATTTTTATAAAACAGGATTATTTGTCTAAACTATACAAATACAAATGAAAATCATATGCCACAAATTCATTCTCTTTCCTCACATAATTTAAAATTGAGTACGATTCTCCCTCTCCCCCCTCTTCCCCACTTCTGAGTTTTATGCAGTAACACGTTCTCAAATGTGTAATAGCCACATTTCCATGATATTCATAATTCATGCCATGGAAATGGCCTGGAGAAATAAAAACTTCCTGCCTCATCAGATCTTCCTGAATAAAAAAAAAGTTCTTAGGCTACTCGTTGCTGAAAGTAGAGCTATTGCCTCCATTTTCTCTTGCAGACACAGCCCAAGGCAAAACAATACAAGTGTCAAATTCTGTGTTCTTCTAGCATTAAAAAAGGCAAGTAAAGAAAGATGAATATAAGGTAAATTCCATGCTATTTTGGCATCCAGGAGAGAGAGAAAATCAAAATGATAAGCTATGGCAGCATATTAAAAAAAAAAATATATATTTCCCACTTTGTATTCCTCTGTCTATAATATTTTTCCTTAGGTACAAATACCTTTTTTGTGCCTGCCACCAGGGCACTCCAAGACATACCACGGCCCCACCTCACAAGCTGGCTGATCAGAAGCATGACTTGTCTTGCAGCTGTATTTAGACATAAAAAAGATTTAATCAGCTTTAAACTAGTTATCTCAGTTACTTCCTCCATCAATGGGGAGTGATACCAGTTACTTACATATCTCACATAACAGTTATCCCTTCTTCTCCCTACCCCAGGGAATTTATCTAATGATGTTGCTCGTAGATGATGATCATTTCACTGTCTCATTTTAGACACTTAGCCTATTAGATGGCTGGGGTTAGGTGAAACTAATCTCACTTGATGAGAATAATGAGAAGCATAACCACATACAAAAGCCTCATCCAGAATTTATCAATACTATTGTTAACTATTTGATAGGTTTGGTCTAAGGCTGTCGCTGCAGTACTTTTTTTGGGGTTTTTTAGAGAGCAGAGATGGTTAAAATTTCACTCATTATGGGTTTTCAATTGCATGTTTCATCAGGTTTTCATGATGAGAGAAAACTGGAATTTTTAGCAAATAAGTAACCATGGAATTTGATCAGCTGTGTATGACAAAATTTCTCAGTAACATAAAGCTTGCTGAAGTCTTCTGTTTGTATTTTTATACATTCAGTATCTGCTTTTTCCAAAATATGTGGACTTCTTTGTTATTACTGTTATTATTGATTTTCTTTATGTTTTGATATGGATTGGCAAAACAGAAATTAAGCGTCAGGGACAGTGCCCTACTATAATGCAGAATGACTTTTTTCAGCCCTAGGACAAGAATCCTAATTATAGGGTAAACTTTCAAATCATATCACACTTTTTCTAAAGAAAAAGGAATTAATCCAGTAATCCTGCCCCTAAATGAAGGGCCTGATCTATTCTGTTCAAGAAAAGTTGCCTTAATGATTAAACTTGTCACTAATTCTTCATGTTATTTTCTTCGTCTCTGCAAGGTTGGTTTTAAAGGGCTTGATTTTTTGTTGAATCAGTAATTTTTCTTTTTAGTCTATAAAGATATTAATATGGGGATGGAACTAAAATTATCTTAACTTTTTTTGTTATTATTGAGAGATATCAGTTGAAGCTTTATTTTCTGTTGCATCAGCCATCTGATTATAGCTTGTCTTGGAAGAGCACTGTATACTTCATTCAGTAATTACAGGTGAAGACTGATTTTTCAGGGCATTAAAAGAATCCAAATCCTACTTGTGTTGTGCCACGTTCCCCCATCACACCATTCTCCATTAATGCAAGCTGGGAGGAGCAACTTCAAACACTGGGCTTATCCTAAATACTTGGATGTTGGTGGGATTTCCATCACTCTGTCTCACCCCCAAGAGCCCCAGTGCACCCTTTCTGCTGGGCTGGGAGCAGCTTTGATGGTGGTGGATGTGATGGACTCTGACACCCGTCATCAGCAAAGAGCTGTCTTGAAGAATATCAGAAGATATCACTTAGACCCTGCCATGAGTAAGATAAACTGGATGGCACGGATGCAAAGCCCTGTTTAAATCAACCCAGCATAACCTGAGTTCTCTGGTGTGTGAATTACATTATGGAGTACAATGGGGGCTAAAATATTTAAGTACTTTCACAGTTAGGAGAATTTTCCCTTTCTTTCTACAACCATATGGTTTTGCATGATGCTGCTTTTCAGTTCCTTGAATGTGCAGAGATACTTTGTGAAGAAGGGCTCTTCTGCCCAGCCCAAAAATCACATTAATTGCTCATTTGTCATATGGCATGGACCCAGCCCCATCTCTAGTCCATCAGAGTCAGTGTGGAAGAGGTTAAGCTGTTTAACACTTAATTTGATGATCTGACATATACCACCAAATGTGTCTGTTGCCCTGACTTTTTCTGCTTCCTCTTCTCTTGCATGCTTCAGCTGTTCTTCATAGCACATTAGAGGACTGCTATCTTTATTAGTCACCAATAACACATTAATACATTCTTTCTCCTATTACCTCGGACACTAATTTGGTAGAATTGGATGCTGACAGTACATTGATGTTGTTAAGGTTAATGACCCAGAGATTTACAAGAGAAGTCGCATTAGAAGTCAAATTGATTGTAATAATTGTTTCACTGAGCAGTGTCAACATTAAGTACAGTATGTTGTGCTATGCCAGGGAGCCCTGTGGCTGTTACAATAACTACAATGCTGTCTACATAGACTCCTTACAAGACAATTCACACTGAAACACATTTAGGTAAATACAGCTCTAATAATGGATTCCTGAGATGTTCTAAGTAACAAAACATTATGTTTCTGGTCTCTGCACATTATTTTGCCTCCAAGCGTATTTTCTTCTTGCATCCACGTCTAACTAAATTGTTGCTTTTCTCAGCCAGGGATGAGCAGAAAGCAAAATTTCGTGAGTGTTGCCTCCTTTTGGCCTGGATTATGAGTCAATGCAGAGTATTTATGCTGTTCAGTACTAAATTTTACTCAGAAAAGTGTCTGTTTGGCAGTTCAAATGCTCTGCAGATTGAAGGTTTTAAATATTTAATCAGCAATATACTGTACTAAATAATTTTGCAGCTAACATTGCATTTATATTGACAGTGGAATACAGTAATTGCAGATCTCCCAGAAGATCTGGGAGATTTTTGTCACCTTTTGACAAAAATGATATGTGATTGACCCAATGCAACAATTTAAAAACCCCTGTTGCTCTTTTCACATTGTGTATCACGTTCCTCTCCTTCTCTGTTCTAGGCATTTCTGCTCTTGTTGTCTCTTGCATTCCTCCTTTTTCAACCATTTCTCACATGGTGTATTGATCTTGCAGCTGAAGAGGTCACAGCTGGGTGCTGAGTGGCACCCTGAATGGTGAAATAAAAGGTGTTTGTCACACCGAAGTCCTGTACAGTCATCTGCATGTGCACAGGACTTGACTTGACTTGCCCATTTCTGCTGTCATTCTGCCAGCTCTGATTCCAGGGTGCTCGTGGCATTGCTGATGATGGTGGGTGAGCTACAAGTAGAGATGGTGGTCAGGAAATTACTTTTACTTTTCACTAATGCATTCTTTGCTAGTCTTGTGTTGTCTTTTGGTCTTACTTGACACATCTTGAAATCTCAGAGCAACAATGTATTATTTTCCAAGAAAAATTCAATTCTAGAAGGAACAATAAATATTCTGTAGAAAGAGAAAAGCTCTCAGTAAAAAATGCCTGTTTCTTTTGGCTCTCAAAATACTCAGTAATCACATCCACTTGCCCTTCTTCCTTTCTCCCATCCCAGCTTTTATTTTTCCGCAACTGATGTACATACACTATGCTTGGAAATCTAAAATTTTTTTTAAAAACCTCAGCAGATGCAGAGAGATTGGTGCTTAGCTGGGGTTTGTGTGACTAAGTGAAGATGCTTGCAGTGTTGACATCTAAGCCAGTCATCTTTGGCTCCTTTTACAAGCAGTAGGAAAAAAGTAAAACCTTTTGGTATGATTAGTCTGATGCTAGGGTGGATGAATCACAGCTTAGGAGGAAGGCAGATGCTGAGTTCACATCCTGGCTCTCTCAGCACCTATAATGTGAAACCAATACCTAATAGTGATCAGAAAGGCAACTGGAGTGAAAAGAGTGCATTTTAATGCATAGGCTCCTAGAATAATGAGGTTGTATAGCACCCCCACTTCAGTGTCACATCTACATAACATGTGATTGCACTCTACTCCTGCCTAGAAATGCAGCAGTTATATCACAGCTCATGCTCCTGTCAGGCTGTGTTAGTTGATGGTGCAGCTCCACTGCCTTGTCTGTCATCAAGCAGCTGCAGTGTAGGCACCTAAATGTGAAGAGCTGGCCTATAGATTTGGTTCTTCTGTAAAGACCATCACACATAAGGAGTAAAGCCAAAAGTCATCGTGTTTTGGATCTTACCACTGTTTATATCACACATCAGTAGCACACCAAACACTGTCTTCTGCTCTATGCAGCATGTTGTGCAGCTTGCTCTCTACACCATCAGCTTGTTTTTGTGACTGATGTGTAAGCTGGGATATTACTTTTAAAATGTATTTTAGTGGCATCACGTATTCTACAACAGGCCTGTCAAAATACAGTATCAAGCTCTCATATGTCACATAAAAACTGTTTGATGTTCTCCTCACTTGAACTCCTACTTTGCATTATAATTAGGAGAGATCTTGACTGGGTGAACTTGTTAGGTTTTTACACATACAAGCCTAAGGACACTTTAATCAAAGTCAGGGGGAAGCCTGAAAGCACAGCCAGCAAGAAATAATAATTTGACTAAAAATAACCTGTTTAAAACTGCAGAGAAGACAAAGAGACAGGACATGTCACAGAGAGGGAACATTATGAACTAGGGGAATCTAACCATTCCTTCCCCAGCAGTAGCACATAATAATTATAAATATAAGCCATGCATCACTTCTTGCCATATGACAGCACTGACAAAACAGAATGACAGTAGTACTGACCAGTAAAGTTGTCTGAGAAACAGAAAGGCTTTTCTTTGCAAGACCAAGCTCTTTAGTTTTAATCCTTTTGCAGAGGAAGGAAGTCCCTCACATTAGTGAGGATAAAACCTCCACAATAATCACCTTTCATTTTGTGGAAGTAATCTTCTATGTATTACCTATGCAGGGAGAAAGAAACATCAGAACTATCCTGAAAGAATAATGTAATTTTTCAGTTTTCCTTTTTTCCCTTTCTCTCTTTTTTTTTTTTTTTTTTTTTTAATTTTCTCATGGAAAATCAAAGTTATATTTTGTTTGGTAAAGGAGTGAACAATATTTTCCTGTCTTTTTTTGTTTTTTTTTTTTTCCTTATGTGTTGCAGGCTTTTTTCAAAACTGTGTGCAGTTTCCCTTTCCCAATTTTTGGTCTTCCTTAACTATGTAGTCCTTGCCTAGCCCCTTCTGTGTCTTTGATTGACCATATCTGAGTTTCTTTCTAAATAAATCCATCTGACAGTATAATGTAAAATCTGTTTTTCACAGGCACAGATATGTATGCTTCACACATATTCTTTGTTCTGCTTTACCTCTTGTACTATACTCTGTGACTCACCCACCAATTGATAAGAAAGGCATCCTGTTGTGAGGCCTATATCTGCATATGTTCTTACTTGTACAAGTCCCACTTGCCTGAGAAGCCCAGAGTTCATACTCATTTGAGTATTTAAAATTTGAATTTAAAAGGGGATTTGGATTGCAGATCAAGACACCCAGATTTAGGTGAGAAGAGATACATATCTATGGTTTCTGTACCATTCCAAGCCCAATTTGGCTGACTAAACGTAGGTAGCAGATGCTGTCTGTGATTTTTCTAGTATATAACATAACCTCTAATTGATCATCTAGAGGAAGATCTATCTCCCATAAGTCCTGGATGATATCTGCCAGCCCCAGGGAATGTCTCACTAACACAGGGCATCTCAAATGGCACAAAGGTGAATTTTTTGTTGACTAATGAAACCTCTCAGCAGCACAACAGGCTGTATGGAGGCTGATCAGGCAGCTAGAGTAGATATGCAAAAAGTTGGGTTTTGCATCAGCCTCTGTTGATTGTGTTGACTCCCTCTCCATTGACTTTAGTTTAAGGTACAGATGGCTTAGACACCTAACTCACATATAAAAACCTTCATATGAACATCTAAATTAAAGCATCTTAATACCTGAGCTGTTCTCTTTTGAGTCCTCTTGAGCTGGTTACTCCTCCTCTTCTTTCTACTCCACTCTTTGATTTTCAGCTGCTAATGATTTTATGTTATTCCTAAGTTTAAGGTCTTCTACATTTCCACTTTTCCAAGATACTACAGCAAATCTGTGACCTTGGACTTACTCAGAAGCATCAATGACCTCATTGTTCCCTAACTTCCCAACTCTTTTGGACTGCAGTGTTGAGTCTGGCAGATTTGTTTCCTCACAGTGTTTGCACACCTCTTCAGTTTCTCAGAACAAATGTCTTCCTTTTACACTCATTCTTGTGCACCATCAGTTAGACTTGTCCAGTTCCAGATTTAAGCAGGCACAGGATGAGTTTTTGGTTGTTTTTGTCTTCAATGTCATTACTTGTTTGGTGCTAGTCTTGGCTTTGCATGCTCAAGATCTATTTCTATTTTATTTTCTCAATCTCTGCTTGGGGAGGTATGCTTTGGCTCTTGGTCTCAATACCTTCTTTTTTCTGGAAGAAATAATGGGATGTCATCTCACTGGTAAGCAGTGCCAGAGGGTCCAAGGAGCAAACACACTCCTCTATTAACATTATGAAGTGCTGCAAAAATTATACTTAGTATGTCCTCCTCAGAGTCTTTGGTAATGTAATGACAGTATTTACTTTTACCACAGAAATATTTCCATGCCCCAGTTAAGTCCTACAGTGATCTGGATCCTACTTGTTTCCACAACTGAACAGGAAAATAGGTGCTAGAAGCCCTGGCTTGGAGCTGCTCTGAATCACTCATCACTGTCTGTAGCTTAGCACTTATGTATGTATGTAAATCCACCTACATCCACGCATAGCCCACAGAAGCAGTGTGACAGAAGCTGTGGCAGGTCACAATCACAACCCCATCTGTTTGCAAGTAAGAGTCACTGAATACATTTGAAATTGAATACAAACAAAATCAAGACAACATCACAACTAGTTCATAGAATCAGAATCATAGAATGGGTTGGGTTGGAAGGGACCTTAAAGCTCATCCATTCCCAAGCCCTTTCCATGGGCAGGGACACCTCCCACCAGCCCAGGTTGCTCCAAGCCCCATCCAACCTGACCTGAGACACTGCCAGGGATGGGGCAGCCACAGCTTCTCTGGGAAACCTGGGCAAGGGGCTCAGCACCTTCGCAGTGAAGAGTTTCTTCCTAATGTCTGACCTAAGACTCCCCTTTTCCAATTTGAAGTCATTGCCTCTTGTCCTATCATTCCACATCCTTACAAACAGTCCCTCCCCAGCTTTCCTCTAGGCCTTTCAGACACTGGAATATCACTATAAGATCACTATAAGATCTCCATGGAATGTTCTCGAAGCTGAATAGCCCTAACTATCTCAGCCTGGCTCCAGATCAGAGCTACTCCACCCCTCTCATCATCTTCCTGTCCTTCCTATGGACTTGTTTAAATATCACCATGTTCTTATTGTGCTGAGGACACTAGGAAATTAACACAGTACTGCAGGGGGAGTCCCATGAAAGTGAAGTAGAGGGAGCGAATCCTCTCCCTTGGTCATGCTACTTTTAATGAAGCCCAGGACAAGGTTGACTTTCTGTGCTGCAAGAACACATTGCCAGCTCACTTGCCTAGATGAAGTATCATAGTTTGAAAACTTCATCTGTTCTAGTGTCTTCAAATACTTCCCCAAATGTACACTTGTTATAGCAAATATCTGCCCAGAAGACATATTAAAATTATTATTACCATTACGATTTACAAAGTAACTTTCTTCTGAGATTCTTAAATATCTTTGATATGTCAACAGAATAAAAGTAGTCCATAAACTGGTTACTTAATTCACCTATCACATGTCTAAAAATACCTCTGGCCAGCTATCCATGCTGAGCAGATGATATGGAGAAAGGCTACACAGAGTGGCCTGAATGTAGCATATGTCATTATCACCCCCAAGGGACACTTGATAAAATTTGTATGGCTTTTGCCATGCCTACCAGAAAGAAGGCTTTCTCTTTTCCAGGAAGGAAAAATTTGAAACTCATTTTCAATATGACTTCTGTGCAAGCTACTGAGCCTGCAATATCATGTGTAATGAAATGAGAGGTATAAAGTTGTTTTCTTATCCAGAAAAAGCTGCACACTGAAAATATAAAAATAAATTAACACATGAGAATCTCAACTGGAGGAAACTAAAGAAAACATGAAAAGATATGGAAGTCTTCAGCCAAGTTGGCTTGTGTGTAAAAGATTTCATGGTTATCTACCAAGAAATATATCCAGCTGTTGATGTACTATTCTGTTATGAGTTGACAGTCACACCAAAGAAAGCCAAATCAGCTCTCAGAAATGTTGAAAGCATCATGGTGTGTGAATAAAGGATAGATAGTACCACTGAAGATGTAGTCAGCTGAATTATAACACTCTGATCACTGAAAGGAGGGTTTTTTGATTCTCTGGAATGCAAAACTAGGATGTACAAAAGAAGTATCCTGGCAAAATATGGCCAGAGGCATTGAACACCTGGTTAGCATGGATGCTACATGGACAAAAGGCACAAAAGCAAAGAAAAAAGATAGCTAAAGTACAAAGACTCCCCAGAAGCAGAAGCAGAGCAGGAGAGGGACCGTCTCATTCCAAGTTATTCAAAGTATACTAAAACTCAGACATCTGGGAAATAGATGGACTATTAAACATTACTAATGGGATAGTGTAAGGCAAGCCATGTAGTAATTCAGAAACCAAAATGTCCCAAAATATTTTATTTCGGATTATAACTCCAGCTTTCTGGCAGAGAGTGGGAATTTGGTAACATCACATCATCTCCATACTCAAGCCATCAACTTGACTGATCAAATTGCTGAACTGCTTATAAAGAAACTTGGGGAAGTCTTTAGCAGAGGTTTGGTCCAATACTTGATATTAAATTGTGGAGACTTTTCCATGCCTGTTGCTGGATATTTTCGTAAGCAAGTAAGCATCTTGACCAGGTAAAAATCTTCTAACTTGATAGTGGAGAGCAAGATTCCAAATTACAAATCAGTTTGTTCCCACCAAACCAAAGACAAAACTATGGGAAGTATAAAATAATTAAATTTACTTCTTCATGAGATCTGATGGAAAGAAGATTGAAAAAGCAGTTTTCTGGTGACTCCAGATTACCTGAGAAGATTATAATACCACCCCATCCAGGTGGCGTTTTGCTGTTTCAGGAAAAACTCACACTTCATCCTACATTGGGTTACATTGGATAAGTCTTTGGTACTGAAAAATGAAAAAGTAACCCTCCAAAGGGCAAAATAATAGTAATAAAAAAAGAGTAATATCTGCCTGGCTGAACTGTTACACAGATCCAGAGGCATCACAGCCATTTGAAATGCCCATGGCACACAGAGGGGACACAAGTCCTGTGTTCACTGCTCAGGCCACAGGAAGGAACATTATGAGACTTAATTCCTTAGTAGCAGGTTTTTTATTTGTGGATGAGGATCTGAAGTCACCTCTGCTGTTGCATCAGATTCAGCAATGATGGACCACCAGAAAGAGCCTGAGAGACAGGGTAATGAATAGAGAACTAGGAGACAGGCTGCTCAGCTGAAGAAATTACTGTCTCTACAATGGGATTAAAAAGCTTAAAGCAAAGTGAAAATTACATCAGATGAACAGTTTATGGGGCCCTTCCTGAATGCCTTTCTTATGCCAGTGCAAGGAGTGATGATTGGGTTAGCTATAAAGTGGTCCTCTCTTAGATACTTGCTGGCATTTGCCAATATAAGGAGTTATAACAGTCTGCTTATCCCCAGAATTTTAAACAAACATAAAATAAAGTTCTGTCATTATTGTGAGGATAATAGTTTACATCTGTGCTGCAACAGTTACTGTCTCCAACATGAAAAACACTGTATTTTATCTGGTTCTGAGGCAATGTACAATACAGTCATTCATAATGTTAGAAAAAATGTTAAACTCCCAAATAAATCTTCAGTAGTTAACTGTTTTGTCCTGGTAATAAAATGATTGCTAAAGTCTTGTTTTATTTTAAAAATCTTCCAAAGTGTGGTTTGGGTTTTTTTGTTTGTTTGTTTGTTTGTTTGTTTCTGTTGGCTTAATTCTTCCTGTTTTCTTGTTATAAATTTGTAGCCATAGAAAAGAAATCTGGGACTTTACTTTCTTCAGCAGTATTCATCTCCTTTTAGCACTGATTTCATTCTATCCTTTCATACTCTCGGTGACACAAAATGTGATCCAGAATCCCATTGCAGAGACTTTTTTGCATCAAACAAATCATCATCAACCACAAAAATCTCCAAGGGGGCTCAGGAGAGAAGACAATCTGACAGATAAGAAGTGATGAGGAAAGGACCCGACAGTGTAAAGCAGAATATTTACTGTGGTTTGTTCTCCCTGAAGGTGCATCTAAGGGTGGAGAGGGAAGAAAATCAGACATGGCATCAAAAATACTGTTTGCATGCTGGAGAGACAGCAAGACTGGGAAATTGGTTCCCCAGAAAAATCTTACAATACTCCAAGCTCTTTAGCACACTACAGCTTACATTCTTCATTAATACTGATGGATGTTGTGTCCTTGTTTTCCTGCTTGTGCACTTGTGAATAGCAGATGTACTGAAGAGATTAATAGCAACTGATAACCCTGGCAGCTGAAGAACTGAAACTTGGACCCTTATGAAAAGGGAAACTCTGGACTCTGAATTAAGCCTATTGCTTCTGTATCATTAATTTTCCTTGATCTTCCCTTCTCTGGAATTCCTGAATCTAATCTTTGTGATGTTACTCACAACTACAATTCAAAAAAAAAAAAAAAAAGGAATCTGCCAATAATGTCAGCACGTCTGACATCTCATGTGTGTGTAAGGGGAAAAAAGAGGAGTTGTTGCAAGTTCTGAAGTCCAAGATGTCCATGTTTGGGAAACATGAACATCTACTCAGAAGGACGGCTGAAAACTTTTAGGACTTCACTACTGTTATTTCAGTTTAATTTCTATTTTGCATGTGGGTCAGCACCTATCAGCTTATTCTTTCCCTACCTGGAGAGGTAACCCTTGTCTCTTGGTGAAAGAAAGGAGGAGCAGTCACTTCCCCTGCTCACCAGGCTGAGTGTTCAAACATCAAAACAATGTGCTGTGGCCTCTGGAGTTACCATACAGTAACCACCCTTGTGTGCACCCATAGTTTGCTGCTGGTGTGAGATTCCTATCTTGACATGGACAGCAATGAAGATCATTAAGATAAATTATGTTATATTCCATTTTGTACTAGAACTGTAAACACAGAAAATAACCACAGATCATCTGACCCATAGAAACTCGTTAAACTCCGGTAACTTCTTTAAATGTCTGAGTCACAGAACTTAACCAAGACATAAATTTCTTGGTTTTACCACAGCTTTCCCATGTGACTCAAGAAGTTGGCTCCAGCTTTCAGGTTTTTAAAATAGCTCTACAGTTTTTCAGCTGGAGTACAAAACTTTTTTTAGCTTAAAAATGTTTTATATCCAGAATATAAACTATTATGTCTCAATAGATTTTCAAAATACAATAACAAAAACAATAAATACATTAAGGTCATAATATAGTACTTTCTTTCCAGGTCCAGGTCTACTGTGGTCATGAATTACATCACTGAAGTGGTGGGGAGACTGTCTCAGTATTTGGCACCATCTGATGCTAAATTGAATTGATATGTATGGTCTTTTCCTAAATAAGTAACAGTAAGGATTTGAAAAAGATTTCAATGAAGTCTGAATATTTATATTTTCTTTTTTTTTACCAAACCAGAGATTTCATTCCAGTTGAACCTCTATTTCTCAGCTTCATTGTTGATTTTTCTTGCAAGGATGTTAATTATGGCTATTTGTGCAATGGCAGAACTTGTGAGGATGGCTTCCTGTATCTACTGCAGCAAGGCAGAGATCATCTTGGCCATTTCTCCTGCAAATTTACTAAGAGGAAAAAGAAATCTGTACTTTTAGATAGAAACTGCATAAAAACATTTCGTTAGTGAGCTTATTAGGTGCCCACACATATGTAAAGGGAGAGCAAAAAAGAGAAAGTTTAATTATGTCAGGAAATTCATAATTCCATCACTATATTTAAAGTGTGGGCAAGTTCAGCAAGTCAAACGCTTTTACCAAAGTCAATGAAGCTTGAGAAATGGGATCTCAGTATAAGGTCCTGGCAACAACAGAAATGGAACTGGAGAGTGATTATCCATCCCTTTCCCCCCCTTCCTCCAAGGAAATGAAATCTTCAAGGCAAAAGGATTAAAGTGAAAACTACTGGTACAGAAATGAAAATATCTTCCTGAGGATGATTTGCATATTCTCCACATATACTTTATCACATCTGGAGCTTTTGGCAACCATGTTTGAGCCTTTGATGTGGGCCAGCACATGACATGGGCCAAAAAAGAACAGCACTGAGGACATTCTGACTCCTTGCAAGTGCATTGGACCAACATAAATTACTATAATCATATTAGAGCATGGTTACATTGAAACGGTCACAGTTAAGGAAGTTCAAGGAAGTCACTGAGCCTAAAATGTCATCAGCTACTTTTATAGTCAAGATTGCTACCTTTCAGCTTGATCCTCCTATGGGAAAGGGCCTAATTTTCACAATTATGTGCTTGAAATAACACCTTTTAGTTTTACCTAAATTATTAGTTTGATTTAAATCAACAAGAGGGCTTTCAAACAGGAGTTTGAGGCTAAGTATGTAAACTTTGTAAAATCTACTCCCTTTTCATGATGGGTACAAACACAAAATTCACATCTGAATCTGCATCAGATGTAGCCCATCCTGAAATGCTTCTGTGCCATTGCTCTTCAGTACTAATAGTCTAGAGATGTTATTTATTCCTTTTTAATTTTCCACATTAAATATTATTATGTTTTGGTATAGATTATAAAGCTGTATGCAGTGGCCCATCTTTCTCTGTCTGGCTCTATGTTTTAAAAAAAAAAATTATATATAAAAAAAAAAGGCAGGTCAGCTTATAGGAAGATCACAAAACTAGTAATCATTAGAAATGAAATAATCCCTCTCCTTCTTTAAGTGACCCTTTACCTAAGTTCTCTTAAGATCACATGTCACGTTGAAAGTGCTGGAGGTCAATGTATTGGTTATTATCTATCAGACTTGATGGAAAAAGGGAAGAAATTATGTGTGCCAGAGGAAAAAAAAAGCTATTCAAAAGAAAATCTTTCATGAAAAAAACACCTTTGTTTTGTATGAAGTATAAATACTATGAGTAATTTTAAGTGCAGTAATGTGTCATTGTAAGAAAGTGCATGACTGCTATTTTCTTCATTAATTTAATTCCAGTGAGGAATGAAAACTGAAAAACTTAAATGCATTTTCAAACTGAAATAAAAAATACATCAGAACACCTCAGGTAAATAATTTTAGCAGCTTTAAAACTTTACCTTTTCTTACAATGTTTCTTAAGAACAAATGTATTCAAATTTAAAAGCAAAATTATAAAATTTCCTATATATTCCTTTGCAAATGTCCAAAAGGGTATTCTGATGAAGTTAAAGTATTTGATCAAAAAACACTACCCCAAATTCAAATCAATCTTTTTAAGCTCCAAGGATAGGAAGGTCTGTCAGGTGTGAAGATCCTAAATTCTCCCAGGCTGAAAGAGCAGAATTGAATTTCTTTATATTCAAATATTTTAATGTCTCTTTTTCATAGCATTAATTTTTTTTCACCCCATAGAAATGATCTGAAAAAGGTCAGACACTGCAACTGAATTCATTACTTCATGGACCACTTTGGGCACCCAGCATTGCCACAGCACAGATTTGTCTGTACAGAGGCAACACAGATTTATTTCACCTAAATATGTGGCAGAGATGAACACAAAGATCTGGTAGCCTGGGACAAAGCATTAAGAAAATATCATTCTCGGACTTATACTTTGCTTGTGCCATACAATGTCACCCTGGTAACATTTAATTGCTTCTGGTTCAGAAAAAAATGGTTATATTCAGCCACACATAGAAGGTTGCTGGCAATTCTTCAGCATTGCCAAATATTAACATTTTCCTCTTATTGTAATGCAGTTCTTAGAGTTATCCCTTCTTAATCTAGTTTAAATGTAAGCATTTCATTGAGAAACAGAAAGAGATTTTGGTTTTGCATTTTCCACCCAGTCTCCAGGGTGAGATGGTTTAATCTTCACAACATAAGACACAAGCATGGAAGCTCCTTATCAGTGAACCTCTGCTAAGCTTCAAGGCCTGTGGCTGTAAGCTGATATTGTGTTGGTAGATATGCAGGTGTGAGGGAACAGAGTTTTTCCTAAGTCTCTCCACTAAACCTGTCTGCTCCCAAATGAGGGAAAATACATGATAAATCCAAATGGACTTGAAGTTCCACTCTGCATCTTTTTATTGCCTGCTAAAACAGGAGGCAAAAGCTGCACAAAGCCCACTCAGCCTTCAGAGGTAAATCAAGAACTTTTGCCCATACCAGCAGTAACTTTCCTTTTGTTCTCTATATTTTAATAGGGTGAGTGACTTTCACCTTCTTATTTTTTTAAAATCCCTTATGTATCCTGCACAGTTGTCTGTGCTAAACCATACTATTAACTTACTTGAATTTCTCTTTTAAAATCTGAGGAGTGCAGATATTTATTTGAAGAACAGCAGTCTCCTTTCCAACGTTTTATATTGCTATTATATATGATTTTAAGTGTGGAAAGGACATGGCGCTGTCGTGTATCATTCTCTCATCAAGCATCTGGCAAGCAGCACTGAATTGTCAGAGAAGTAGTCTTCTTAACTCTAGATAAATTCATTCCAGATAATTCTATACAGATATAAGTACAACCTAGATTATATTCCTCATATAGTCTTCCACAATGTATAATTAGAAATAGCCTATTTCAATTAGCTGATAAAACAAAACAAAAAACAAAATGGAAAAAACAAACCCAAACCAAAATAAACAAACAAACACCAAAAGAAACAAAAAGCAAAATAAACAAAAAAAACCCCAAACCTTAATGCTTATCTAAAATGAAAATTTAGAAAATATTTTATTTGTCCTTTGATTTTTTTTGTTTTTTTGTTTTTTGTTTGGTTGGTTGGTTTGTTTGTTTGTTTCAATTGGTCCTATTTCTTTGCTTATTTTATAATTTCAGAAATGGGGCTGGCAGTCCATGCAAGCCAATATTTCACATGGGCATTTTTTACTGTAAAATTATTACACGGGAGACAGAATTCAATATATTACCTGAAACTGAAAAAGCCTTGACAGAAAATTTCCCAGACTTGCAAAACACTTACATGTCTGTTAAGCATTTACAGATCAACCTCAGCAAACATTGCAAAATTAAACACCTGCACAATCAAGCTCTAAGTAACAGATATAAATGTTTAGCTGAAGGATTTACAAATCTTGAATTTCAGGACATAAGACAAGCTTCTTAGGAGGGAGATATGAATCATATCTATGTAACAGCACTTTCAGACACTGTAATCGTTGTTCCTAGTAGAAAAATGCTTTTTAATTACAGACAGATGTTGAAAATTTTGAGTTATATGAAAATGTCACAAGCCAAGTCTCCCAAAGAAAATAATAGGTTATTTGTTGGACTCTATCTTTTCAGAAAAAAAATAGAGAAATGATAAAATTACACTAAAATGTGTATTTCTTTTCCATATTCAGCACTTTTTCTTGCTTTGAGTGAGGCTGAAGCCAAGAGTACAAGATTAAGTATAGCTTTGTGATATCCAGGGCAACTCTCCTGCCAACATTAACCTTATAACCAACAGAACAACTGAAACAGACATTCATAACAGGCAATTTCTCCCTAATACCTTGCTCTTTTACCACATTAAATCCATGACATGTGCTCCCTTTTGCAAGATCAAAAAATATATCTTTTTTTTTTTAGTTAAAAGTCTCTCCCACAAGGTGTTTCTCTTGGCCACAGTGGTGTCTCTCCTCTCTCTTTAACCATTAATACCTTAAACCCCACTGTTTTTCCTCGTATTTCCCCAAAGAATTAATCCCTTAGTCTTTTGAGCACTCAAAACTTTCTAGGGGAATACTAGGCAACAGCTTCTAAGATCCTATTGAGGTCATTTGTCGTGCAATCAAGTGACACTGTGATGTCATTCTCCTTACAGCATGACATCCTTATGTGTCAGTAGGTGTTAAACCACAGCCAAAAGAAAACACCACTTTATCCTACGGAGCAGAGGTGAGACACATTTGACAGAGTTGAGATGTACATGTAAAGCTGTGCACTGAAGGGTCATATCTCTATTCCACCTCCAGTGACAGAATAACCATCCCTCCTTCTTGCTCCTCCCATGAGGAGTTTTATGTCCATCCTCAAATTTAATGCAGATTACTAGCTTCAGAGTTTTCATTCTGTTCCCTTTTAAATTTTAAGAATCCTTTCTAAATGAAAAGGACTTTTTTAAAAAAATGTATTTTACATCTTGCAGTTACAAAACCCTAGATTTTCCTTACAGTGAGAATGCACAGAAACATAGAACTTCTTTTAGCTGTTTATCTGTGTCTGAATTTCACCTTCTAAATGGTTATTAGAGCACTCTTGAATGTACAAATACACCCAGCAAGTCTATAATTGATAATATGATCCATGAATGGCAGTCGGTGTTGGCGAAGATTGACTTTAAGTGGGAACAGGACATCTAAATATGCCTGGGTTACTCTCTGCAGAGCGGTGATGACTTTATTTGGATTCAGTATTATATTTACTGAGGTAGTGTTTCCTAAGAGCAGAGGTGTGCTGGTGGCCCCAAGACCTCCTTCTTGTTCAGGAGTGACTTGTGATGTTTGGAAGATGTAGCATCATCATCCATGAGTGCTTCTTGCCATAGGACTGCTACACTGACCTTGGATTGTGTGACAGTGACCAGTTACTGTTGACCACTGATAGCCCATTCTGCCTGCCAAGGGTGCCCATCCCAGCTGCAGTGAGGAAGATTCTCTGCTCGCCTAGTCTGGGCTGCAGGCCCTCCAGTTCAACTAGAGAATTGTACTCTTTGCAGGTAATGCAGGAGGGAAAGAGATAAAATGCAGCAAACAGGGAGAGATCAGGGTCTCTGGTGTTACTGACAAGATCAGGGAGAAAAAAGACAAACACATCTAATGTGGCTGAAGAAAATTTTCCAGTGGGTTTATTTCCCACCCAGTGTGTTTCAGCCCAAGGACACAGACTTTGAAGCACTGCAGGAAAGTATATGTTCTTCACACATGCTGTAGATCTGGAAGAGCTGCTTTCCATCTCAGTGAACTGGACCTGAGTCCATATGAAAACCTTGCTCTTTTCCATACTCTAGGAAAACACTGACTGTATGGTTTCAGCTTGGTCAAGGAAAAGTAAAATCAACAGCAGGTTCTGGTGTCTTTGTGATCCAAGCTTATTCTCATTTTTGTTGGGATTGTTAGAAGGCTGTTGCATGGATAGTTTGACTACCCAAGGAAATATTTCTACTATTGCCACAGTCTTGTGTTTATCCAAGGTATTTATAAGTTGTCTTCATTTTATTCATGATGGTCTTGTTTATAGAAAGCCCCCTATTAGCTGTGTGCAAGGAATCTGGGCAGAGAAATACCCTTGATGGCTAGTATAGTGAGGCAGGTCAAGAAGAACCATTAGGGAGGTGTGCAGTAGGAAAAAAAGACTGCTGTTGAAAAGGAAAAAGAAAAAAAGACGAGCTTAAATATCAGGTTAAATGTTCCTTATTGAATGGTGGAGATGCATCCCAGCAAATTAGTGATAAATATTGGACAATTTTTAGCTTGATTTCTTCCCGAAATGAAGCTTGGGTGATCACTCAGTCTGTCAGTCCCACTCAATAATTGCTGGATCCATTCATCAGCTATGGGGTCTGACAGAGGAGTGATGCTGTCAGAGCTACCCATTCCTCACATAATTCTTGAAAAGAAGTGGCTGAGTGGTACAAGGTACATGCTTTTCTAAAATAACAAGGATCATGAAAGCAAGCAAGTTCTGATTTAGGTTTAATTATTTTACTGTTATTTCCGTGTTGAAAATAGCATCCTTTAGCAGCCTCTGGGTAACCTATGTTTTGATTAATAACAGGATTCAACACCTATTGACAGCAGTTTTCTAACTTGAGTCCTGATATTGTCCTGATTGTTAGATGTTACACACACTAAATGGAGTCATTAAGGAGCATGGCTGGTGGGTAAAACTAACCCTATGGAAAGTCAGTTGACTAATGTCTTTTGCACCTAATTTTTGAGGTCTGCATTAATTAAAATTAGCTTAATCTCCTTCAGGACCATGTGTGTTATATATTCTTACCCCCTAGAGCAGATATAATAAACTTTCTTCACACAGGAGTGTGAAGCATCTCTTGTTTCACTCTTTGGAGAGCTCCACACAGAAAAATTCCTCCATGGCATTTCTGAAACACTTTTGAAAGATTCCAGGCCAAGAAGGGAAAGCATGAGGTTTTAGTGAATTAATCTTCTGCAAATTTCTCTGAGCTGAAATAGCATTTCACTGAGGAAATTCAGAGACTGTTTTTTTTTTTTTTTCAGGAAAAATAATTGTCCTTTTCTCCCTTTATCCGTATATATATATATACATATTTATATTAGTATTATCTCTCACTATACATGTACACACACCTGTATGTATGTGTGCACATGTCTTTTCATTCAGGATTCCTGGCATCATTCAAACCCAGAGGATGCTTCATGAAACTGTTGCTGTTGATTTGCTTAAACTTCCTACATTATGCCTATAAACTGTGTGGAAAAGAATGTATTACATGTCTATTTCTGTATCTGTAGGAACAGTTTTGATTAACCACTTAATATGTGCAGTTGCATACAAATAGTGTCATTGAATTTGTCTGGGCACAGCAGGGACTACTTAGGCTGGGGTATTTCCAGGACCTTCTAAAATCCCCACTTGGAGCACTGCTGCACCAAACAGACAAATACTCTACTGTGGAAAGAAAGAGTTCCAGTCAGCAACCATGTCCCAGGTCAGTCCATCATCTCAAATTAGTCCTTTGTTTCACCTACTCAAAGACAAGCTGATGATCTCTAAGTCCAGGCAGAAAATTTATGACAAAGTGTATCTGATGTGCTCAGAGGCATAACCCTGATACCCAGTTGCACCATGATTTTAACTATAAGCCAAGGCAAGACCTCTTCCTCTCTTGTTTTTTTATTTTGTTTGGAGGGGAAGGATGTTCTTTGTGTATTTGGGTTGGGTTTTTTTGGGCTTATTTGTTTTGTTTTGGTTGGCTGGTTTAGTTTGGTGGGTTTTTTTTTTGTTTTTTTGTTTTTTTTGTTTTTTTGTTTTTTGTTTTTTTTTTTTTTTTTTTTTTTTTGTTATTGTTGTTGTTTTTTAATGGAGTTGTTCTCCCTAAATTTCCATTCAGTAAGCAAAGAACAGCAAAATCAGGTCTACCTATTGAAGCCTATTTGCCTTCCTTTCAGGCTACGTTTCTGAGGAGAGAATTCTCTTTGAGCAATAAACAGGACAATCTTCTCAACAATCTTCTCTAACATGTAGCAAATTAACCAGGCTCATAAATTCCAGAAAGGTAGTGGGAAACCTGTCTTTAGGGGCAGAGGTTCCTCTCTCATATATATGTTAGCACAACATATCCTGTACCACCTCTGTGTATAGACCAAAACATTTATGCTACAGGAGGAGGTATTTGAGGCGAGTCAAGTAATTCTGCCAAAGTCCTGCAAGGTCTCACTAGCAGGGATGCTAACTTCTGATACTCAAAAAGTGTCCTGATGTCCTGGTTATACTGTCTCTAGGGAAATTTGGCAAAGACACAGAGCAACATGATAATTAAAGGAAACAGGGTGACAGACAAGAGACTTACCAAAATGATCCGGTCCCATCTCTTTCCACAGACCTACACAGCAGCTGTTGCAATCACTCAACACAGTCACGAGGACTTAAACTCAAAAATTCCTTGAGGGAAGTAGAAGGGAGGGTGCAGCACAGGGAGGGCTGTGTATGAACTATTGCATATTATACTACTGAAATCTGAAGTAATTTATTCATTATCAGTTTATTATATTATTTATACAGTATTTGTTATACTCTTCCTGCCAGAAAGAAGCCATATTTTGTTTTGTTTGGTTTTAATTTAAAAAAATTAAAAATTCTAAGATAATAAAAATTCTTCAGGAATAAGGATGTGGTGGTACAGGTCCTCCTGCTCCTAAGAGGTATAGAAGGGCTCCGTTAAAGAATGCCTGAATCTCAAGTGGCCTCTCAAAGGTTTGTGTGAAAAAAGGGTACTGTTGTTCCCTGAGGACCGTAAGAGCAACACAACAAAACCCTCTGAGGAGCTATTCTAAAGGGAATAAATAATCATCCACCCCAGCATACATCTTATAACCAAGAGTTCCAAAGGAAACATAACATTCACTCCAGTGCTCTCTCAGCTGCTTATTTCATTTGCTTACTGAATGAAAAGAACTCTCTTGAAGTGAGGAGAGAGCTTCAAGCCTCTTGTTTTCGGGTGCCTCTGTAGTTAGTGGACTCAGAAAAAGAATGGCAAATAGGAAAAAACATCTTTGTTCTAAGTTTCTTTTGAGATGCTTGTAGGGATTCCATGAGTGCTGTCTCTTGTTCTAATTGATAGATCTTCTCTAGCTTAATGATGAGAGCTGCATCTCTCCTGTGGTACAGGCAGAAAACGTAGGCAGAGGGAAGCTGGTCCTTGCAGTAGTAACCACGTAACAGGTACCTGTGATACAGCAAGGTGCCAAACACAGGTTCCCCAGGACCCTCTGCTATAAACTCTCCATTCTTCTTTAGAGTCAAAAATAACATGGCAGTCCCCCAAGTCAAAATTATTAAAATAATCAATATGGATTTTGCTGGAGGCTGAGCTGAAAATAAAACCCTGCAAGTGTCAGACTCCCAGTCGTGCAGCTGTGACAGATCCCAGCCAGATTCAGCAAAAATTTGGACTGAGAATTTTGAATCTCAAGAAGGCTCTGGTTAAAAACTGTGTGTGTGTTGTTTGGTTTAGGGCAAGTAAAGTCAAATTATGCTCCTTCAAATCATCCAGCCCTGCATGCGTGTTATATTGATACTACAGGAGGCTAAAGGAGAAGTAAAGGAAAAAGAATAATTTATCTGAACATCAAAATAAATCAGTTTTGGGGTTTTTTTCCAGAAAATTGCAGACAGCTGATGAAATATATCTCATCATCATGTTTTATCATATTAAAAATATGTTTTATTAAAGTTTTCAACTGAAAAATCAGAAAGAAATGACACACTGAAATGCTTATCACAGGTGGCTCTCAAAAGAGCACACCATTGTTCTCTCCTAGTGTGAGGCTCTGTGTTTTTAGGTCTTGTATTTCAGCATTTGGTGATACAATTGGAAGTGCAAAATGTGGAGAACTACTGTGAAACTGGTTAAAGTCAGACATCCAATCACTTTGGGCTCTTACATTTAGACTGCTTCCTAGCTGGGAGGCTTATGTCAAGCTCTGTAAATTTAGAAACTGGGCATCCAGAAAACTTGCATGAAAAATAGTAAGACAAGTAGATAAAAGTCTGTTTCAGTAAGAGCAGAGCGAATTGTTTAAAGCAATTGTTCCTCATCTTCAAATAAGAACTTTTCCATGGGAAAAAAAGAATAAATATGAGTACTAGGAGATGAAGGAAATATTTTCCTTACGGGGGCAGTGATTTTGTGATGATCTGTCTTTGCAGGACTGGGGATTTAATGTCTCCTTGCCCTGCTGACTGATCCCACAATGAACACTGTTTTGCTTCGTTTTATACAGAATAAAGGAATCCAGCTCACAGGAGGTATATGAATGTCAGCATGGTATATTTCTTTCAGTTTTCAGTTGCCATGCTGCCTGCTGGCAGTCTACAAAATTGAAAAATCTGTGATTTCTTCTGCTTCCTGTAACCTTGTCCCCAGGGTCTCTGGTTGCCACTGTGTTCAGCCAAGAAAAATGGACATGAAAGAAACAGAATTTTCTTTTCCCTTGCATCAACTGGCTCCTATGTATGAAGGTACCAAGACCAGGTTTCTAACCAGAGTCAATATGACATTTCACTCAGCTTCACCTACTCCATCCAGCACAAATCAGAAGCTCATAGAATTCAGACCATGTGTACAGATGTCCTAAAGGGTTGCAAATTTTTATCAGAGGTTGTCCTTCAGCTTTCTGGAGAATATTGTGCAAATTTTCATAAATTTGCACCTTTCAGTTTTTGTTAGACTGGACCTGACAGGAGCCATGTGCACTCTAGTGCAACTCAAATGGTTGTCCTGCACAAGCTGAAGGTTGGACTCTCTCACTCATGACAACAGGGTTACATAGAGTTAGGATGCTATGGTGGGCTGGAAAGGATCCAGGATCTCAGGAAAGACACACATAGACAGAACCTAAAGTCACTCGTGCCCAAGAAGGGACCTAAAGAATTTCACTCAGTCTTGTGTTTAGGCAAGAATGATTCCCTCTCTTTCTACTCCAGCAAGTCTTTCTGCTCATCTCCCTTTACAAAATGAGTGTATCATAGAATCTTTACAGAATCATAGAATGTTTTGCATTGGAAGGGACCTTAAAGATCATGTAGTTCCAGCCCTTTTGACACAGGCAGGGACACCTCCCACTAGGACAGGGTGCTCCAAGACCCATACAATCTCTCCTTGAACACTTCCTAGGATGTCTCATCACCCTCAGAGTGAAAATTTTTTTCCTAATGTTGAACCTAAACATCCCCTCTTTCAGTCTAAAACCACTCCCATTGTCCTATCACTCCATGCCCTTATAAAAGTTCCCTCCCCATATTTCCTACAGGCCCTTCCAGCAATGGAAATAAGCTGCTGTGTAACTTCACTTCCTTTCCCTGTCCTTTTTAATTTTCCACCTCTAAGAATACCAGACTATTGTGACTATTGTGTGAATCAATCCTTCAGATTGGCCTAAGTACCCTAAAATAGGCATATCTGTAGAGGTTTGTAAATTTAATGCTGCTAGAAGTATTTGTCTTGAAGTCCTTTCTTTTAACAGTGTCTCTGTGTATGTCTAATTAGAGGATCAGATATGCATGACAAGCACATGATTTTTCTTTTTAGCAGATAGTTTGTCATTGTAGATACTGCATAGTTCACCATGTCTACATCCCTAATAGAAATGACAGTCACAGTATCTTTCCTGCAGAAATTACAGACTGCTGGCAATAACTCTTCTAAGTCAGTAGATGCTCAAAGCTGACAGCAAGTCATAAGGAAAATTTTATTTGTTTTACTGATTCCTTCTTTGCATAGTAGAGAATCTAAACTAGGACATTCCCAAGTTGCCTTGTCTGTTAATACCTGCCCTGATGCTTCATTTCTTAAATTGCAGTGTTGTGTACTTAAAGGCAATGCTTCACCACCAATTTGCCATGGTAATGAGAAAATTACCATTATTATAGAATAAAAGAAATATTTTTTTAAAACATCTTAGGGAAAAAAATATGGCCATTAAATGAATAATATGTTGTTTTTCTCACTGCCTCTATCCCTAAAGAATAATTCCTTATATTAAAGACACTAAGTTCAGAGTCATGCATGATCAAATAATCTCATCACAGCTCTATTGTATCTGCTTACTTTCCATCCTGTCTGCTATTCATGACATTAGTCTAAGCTTTTCCAGTTGATAATCCCTTTACCACATCCTGATACTGCTGCGTCCATTTACATCTCTGGGAAAATTAAGTTGTAGCAAATCATCTAATATTAGACAATATCAGTGTGATGTAAGTTCCTGGGAGGCTCAGTCCTGGACAACAAATCACAATACATCAGGAGTCTTAGAAAGAGAAAATTAATCCATTGAACCACCCTGTCTCATTTAGTCTCACATACCCCACTAAATTATTGATCAGTTTTATACTGGCAGACTCCAGGGTCCCCTGTTTTGTGAGGATTTGTAACATGTTACAGAAGATTCTTGTTTCCAGCATCTGTGTTTTTCTGGCACTGAGGGACTGCTGCATTCTCCCCCTCACTCAAAACTGTTACTTCAATTAAGGAACTACAGTCCTGATTTGGTTGAAGGATTATGCTTTTTTATTACATTTACATAGTGACAAACTCAGCCATCACCTCTGAAGAACATCCTCATCAACTGTAACATGTCCACTCTGTATCTCTTCTTCCTTCCCCTTCTTCACAGCTTCATCCTCACCTCATCTCTCCTAGACAGCTAAAAAAATCTGAAAATCTAGTTTGCAACCTAAAAGAAATCTGAGCTAGGACTTTCTACAAGAAGGTGTAGCAACAGGACAAGGGGCAACAGTATCAAACTCGAGCAGATAGGTTTAGGTCAGACATTAAGAAGTTCTTTACTATGATGTTGGTGGAACAGTTTGACCAGAGAGGTGGTGGAGGCCCCATTCCTGGAAATGTTCAAGATGAGGTTTTATGGGACTCTGATCAACCTGCTCTAGCTAAAGACAAATTTATTGCAAGGGTTTTGGACTAGATGATCTTTAAGGATCCCTTCCAACACAAAACATTCTATAATTTTGTGATTCTATGGTCATACTTCTTGGCATGCTCAGGGCAAAGGAGGCACATTTAGCTCCAGTCTTTCATCTGTGTTTGTTTACGTGTTTTCCCTCACTATTTTGGTAAGACTGTAGCCTGTTGCTCACTCTACATGTGCTTTGTGTTGTGAAAGAGTCATACAAGTACTATCCTGTAAAAGATAATTGGATACTTATTCTGTGTGCATTTATGTCAAACTTTTGACTCTGCATCCTTGACTTCAGGAACATTTGTTGCAGATGTTTAAGTTAAATAAATAAATAAATAAGGGAGAAAAAAAGTAAGGAAAGGTTACCTCACAGACAGGCCATGAAAAGATAATCTAAGGAAACCTAGCAAGATTTTTATTTCAGCTCTCACCATTTACAGAACTTTGAAGTTTTTCTTGTGTTCATCTCCAGAGGCATCTACTAGAGCATCCAGGGCCCACATTGATCTGGTTACTACACAGCTTTAACAAACAGTTTGGGAAAATCAAATGTGAGTTCAGAGAAGGTCTTCATGTAATTATACTTCTGAGTTCTCAGAATAATAAAAATGTAGCCAGAATGTTTTAAGAGCTTACCAGAGTGGTTTGAAGGTAATGTTTTTCACTAGGTAAGTTAGGAAACACTAGGCTATACTCACATCTCTAATGCTTGTTTTATATCCTGTTTTGCTTGGTGAAAAGAAGTTTTTGCTACAAATTCACAAGGGACTGGCAGCAATACAGGTCTTTCACATATGAATGATCTTCCTATCCTTTTGACAGGCATACAAAGCCTCCCTACTTGCAACTAACTTATTTTGGACCACAGCTGGAATTGTCCATCTTCTATCTGCCCTTTCACTATAGTTTGTGGTAATTGCAAACCATCTGAAACAACGGGCAGTGAGCTGAACTTTTTCCTTGTTGGTGGTTGGTCGTTTTTTTTTTTTTTTTTCTTTTTTGGACAGGGTTGCTAGGAGGTTAAGGCCTATTTTTCATGGTAGGAAAGCAAGGTACGTAAGCTCTTATCTCCTATCAGACATATAACCCCTCATAATTTATTCCTGATTACACAAATTTTGTAAAATTTTAACCTCTCTGAAATGAGTTTCCTCCTTTTTTACAATAAAGAAGGGATTTAAGACTGCTCAGGTAGAACTTCAACTTATACCTGAGATCTGGTGGATCAATATGTGGAATATAAGGTCCAAACCCCAAGCTGGTGTAACTAATTAGGCTTGTGCACTGCAAGAGCAGGGGGCTGTGCTCATGTGCTCCCACAGAAAATCTGCTCTAGCTGTAGTAAAATACTACAGCATCATTAAAAATGCCTGCCAGTTAACTTCATGGTCATAGAAGATTTTCCCAAAGCAAGAACAACCTCTGGTTTATCAACATCCAGCACATTATCTGATTGCACAAGTAGAACAAGATGTTGACATGATCATTGCACAATTTGACCAGAAAGCATTTGAGACTCACTCTTTTGTGAATATTTTTTTACCTGATTACAAAACTTCATTTACTCTGTACCTGGAAAAATAAATAAAATCATATCTACCCTCTTCTTCCAATGGGTTCACCAGGAAACAGCCATCCAGTGCAAACGTTTGGCTGTCTGTAGGTACATATATACACAAAAAAGATTTCATGTATCTTCAAGTGTTGTGAGCTCACTGTGAGGTAAGACACATCCAATAATTTCATCTCTCTTTTTCTGATGTTTGAAAATAAACATTTTCTTGCATTTTTTGCAGTAAGCATGAGAATAACTTTTATTTTAGGAGCTAGTTTTTCTTCATAATGCTTAAAATTAATTTCCGAATGCATATGCAGTCTTGACTGAAACTGTCTTAAACTAAAAAGATTAACTTTTTCTGTATTAATATTTTTTATTATTTTTGTATAGTTCCTGCTTCAAGAAAGATTTGGGTTTCTACACAACTTTCTTGTGGAAAAACTTATCCTGTAACCTAAATATATTGTATTTCTTTTTTCTCTACATAAAGTTTATGATTAAAAAATTAGAAAATCTCTGACAAAAAAAAAAAAAAGTCCCTTATGCATACAGATTACACAATTTTGAATGTAAGGTTTTTTGGCTTTTTTTTTTCCCATCAAAAAGAATGAGTGTGTCAGACAGTCTAACACATGATTTTGTAACTTGGTGCTGCCGTATGGCAACGGTGTGGTTGTTTAGTACATGCTCTGGGAGCTGATTTTAAAGGTCCTAAAGAGTCTGTTTTAATAATTCATATTGAATCAGTAGGGGATGAGGATGCTTGACATGTTAAATGATTAGCATTTACATTATGAACATGTTAATTACTGTATTTTTAATACCGTTAACTTTATAAGCCAACATAATAGTGTTCTTAAAGGGGCACTGGTGCATTTGCAACACGTTGGAAAGCAATGTTATACAAACTAGCACTAAAAATATTTTCCCTTCATTTTTTTCACCCTTCTCTCCCTCCCCTTTCACACTTCAATAAGGGTGTTTTACCCATTTGGCTCTCGCACATGAGCACTGAGCTAAAATAATAAAATAATAATAATAATAATAATAATAATAATAATAATAATAATAATAATAAATAATAATAATAGTTGTTATTATTATGATAATAATGATTCTACTACTAATAATTATTATAGTAGAACAAACAGGAAGTGTAGAAAAAAATATTTGGTTATTCAGTTTGCACTGATCTGTGGTAATAGAGTGATGAATGGTGTTATAGCTTCCCCTACCTTTCCTCTTCTCATATTGGAAGCTGCCAGGGCACTGTCATGATGCTTTGGTTTTCAGCTGAAATTAAAACATTTTATGTACAGAAGTGTCTGATTCACGGTGGTGTCTATCAAACAGAGTAAAACAACCTACAGATATTCTTCCCTCTCTTTCTCTCAGGTAAATGGCTTAGCTTTAAGCAAAGTTGCCATGAAGTACAACAAAAGTGTTTTGGCTTTGTTTTGTTTTTTTTAAATAATGCAGACTAATAGAACATTGTGTCACAGGGAAGCAGGGAAGTCAACATTTTGCTTGTGTTTCACAGCCATTTTGGCTACATCTGGTCACCAAATTGGCACATATTGTCTGGAGAAATTTTTGTGGGGTTTAGGGAGGATTAAAGATTGCAGAGTGCATTGAGTCAAGGAGGCTGTGGCAGAGATAAAGTGATCACCAAATAAGAGATGTCAGCTCACATTGGTCAGGGACAGCAATGGTGGAGCATTTCCTCTGTGCCAGTGGAGGAAACGGAGATCAAGAAAACCTCTTGAACAGGACAGGGTAGGGTAAGATAGGATAAAATGTCATTAGGAAGGAAACTACAAGGACATTTTGTTCTAACTGCCTGACCAATTCAGGAATGACCTGAAACCAAATCACTGAAGAGATAGCAAATTATTAAGAGCATTGGAATTAAAGGATAACACCTAGATCTATATGTAGGATTTTGGCTCCCTGGGACTACTGAATGGTCCTCATAGACAAAGCACTACAAGAACTGTATTTAAAAGTCAGGTAGGAAAGGGTATGCTCTGAAGACAGAAATCAAACTGATCTTTTTCTACATTTTTTTGGCTACTGAAGAGCACTAATGCAGGTACAGGTTTAACTCAAGAAGTCTGCAATGATTTCTATGTGTCCACAGGTTTTATTAAAGGACACTGAACATGAAAAGAGTAATCACAGTTTTCACTTCTCTGGAGGGTTCCTTCGAAGTGCTTCTGCATGCTGCCTGAACAGGGTCTTATATTCCAATGGAGTTACATAAAAGCATCATTAATTAAAACTGGAGGAGTTAGGCAGCAAGGAAAGATGCAGAGGGAAACAGCGTGTGAGTTTTGAAAAGATTTCTCAACTGAACATTACACTTAATTTTTGGACTTCACTTACTAGTAACATGGCTACACAGGTATCTGGAGCTTTCATCCCTGCCTTTTAGAATGTGAAAGCCTGAGGTTCTACGACGTGATTCTGCATAATATTTCTTTTGGCCAGTCTTGATAATTCATGCCACTTTTAATCTGTAGGAAGGTGGAAAGGAGGAGGTGCTGAAAAGCCCTAGGAAACCAGTGCACTTCTAATTTCTTCAATCCAAACAAGTGATGGAAAATTCAGCAAAAGATTTGTAGTTTAATTTTTGATTCTTTCATGGAACTACAAACAATTTCTAAAATCCTGAAAAGAAGTTCAGATTAAGAGATATTTGTTTGGCAAAGAACAGCTTGGAGTCTGCCTTCCACTCTGCTAAAGTAATTGTAAAGGCTATGCTTTTGGTTTTGTTTTTGTTTTTCTTGCAGCCACTATTATTAATACTGAAAGTAGTTTTGTTTGGGTTTACTTTGGGGTTTTTGTTCATAATAGAAACAGCTGTTGTATTATCAGCTGAAGCCAGGCCTACATGACAAGCACAGACTGACCGATTCCAGCAATGAAAATTCTTCTCTTGGGAAATACCTGTCTTGTTTCAAGGACTCAAGAAACTCCAGTAAATAGAAATACTGAACTTTCAGAAGGTTCTATTGCCTAGTTGAATAATAAAATGCTAATAACCAATTGTCCCCTCCTGTTGGCTACATCCTAGCATGTTCATCCTCAAGTTGGACTTACTAAACTGGATTTAACTGAGCTCCAGCTCAATCAATCTTTGTACAACCCAAGAGCTCCTTTGGTTATGAACCTAACATGAGGATGTTGGAGGCTTCTCAGTGCAGTGAGCAAACTACCAGCCTTCCTGGTGTTTTTTTATTTTTTTGACCAGGTTTTTAGCCTGACACCTTTATTCTTATCAACTTATACATGTTCTAAAGGACATTTCTCACACATCTCGAGAAGCCTCTGAGTCAGTATTTTTAAACTTGAAACTGGGTTCCTAAAACTATATCCAGAAATATAAATACTGTCACAGTTTTGGAAAGTGTTAAGTATCCTGTAAATGTCACCAGACCAGAGTTTTAAAATTAAATCAGCTTATAATATATAGCTACTTTCCAGAAGGCATTCATCTGAAAATATGTAGGGGAGGAGTCAAAAATCAGGAATCAGTAACCTAATATAAAAGTATCAGTTATCAAAATCTTCTGTATTATCATTGCTCGTTTTTTTGTTGTTGTTTTTTTGTTTTTTGTTTTTTTTATATAACTGTGTATTGTGCTCCTTTCCATAAAAATTAAAACCCAGGTGAAGGTTTTTGCAAGCCATACAACTAATTTGCATTCCTTTCCCAATTTTTTCTTTTCTAAATGTTTTTGACATTTTGAATAAGAAAAAATACCATGCCCAAAGTTTTGAAAATGTGTACTGCAAATCAGCAACAGAAGTCCCAGTGGTGAAGTTCAAAAAAGGAGCTTTGGCAGCAAAGGTGTTGATGTGCTTTCCAATAATAAGCTATTACTTTAATTTTTCCTTTTGCTTTTGGAAATTTTTGGTTTCTCTCCTACAGCTTGATTCAGGAAATACCTGTACCTGGAGCAACAATTCATAAGCATGTGCTTACTCCAGATGTGTTTTTAAATCACCTCTAAATGAACAGAAGCACAGTATTGAAGCCTGCAGTAAACATTACTCCCAGGGAAGGTTATGACCAGAGATGGATTTAAATGCACACTAAAGTAATGTATTCACCCTGTTTCAGACCAGGCACTGTATTATTATAACTCCCTTTTCTCAAGTTCCTGAACACAGAGAATGAAACACAAAATATCTAAATTTACATGCTAACTAGTGTGAAATAAATATACTTCATGAACCTCAGTCTTGAAAATATTAGGGGTACTTATTCCTAATCAATTTTCCCTGTCATTTAGGCTCAAGCAACTTTTTCTGGAGTGTTTCCCTGGTTTGGATTTCTTGTCCCTGTGACCAGCTACTGATTGAATCCCCACATCATTTCATCACTGGTGAGATATTCCCACTAAACTGTGAGTAGGGGATAGAAATAAAATGTACTCAGTAGATATATGTGGTAGAGCCTCAGTGACCAGCAGGAGCTTCTGTAGATAATGGTTCTTGCAGAATCAAGATGATGGATTTGGGTCTAAGGCCATGTTAAATTGAATGTGCTTTGATACCTTTACACATAACCCTAAAAATCAAGTAGTTTGTCTCACAAAAACAATTCTTTCCTAGCAATGTTTCTACTTTCACTTGCACCCTCTTACTTATTTTATTTTTTTTTTTTTAGTTAGGCAAAAAGGAACTAATGACATGTACTGAAAATATCTAGATGAAAAATTTTTCTCATTGAGTGATTTTCAACTGCTACTCTGTACTGCCAGAGCAGGGTTAGACAGGGCAGCAGAAAATCTTCAAGACAACAGCACACACCCTAGGAAAAGCCAATGCTAGAGTGTACCAGACTTTTGGATTTTGCAGCTACCCTTGAGATCAAAGATTTTTCAGAGCAAATATTTTGATTAACACCTGCAGCAATTGAAATAAATTCTCCAGGTCATGGTTGGTAACTGAGAAGAGCTGGACTCAGTGTACAGCACAGAGGATGTTGTGTGTTCTTCTGTACCCTGGTAATGTTTTTACACACCCTTCTAAAAAATACCATTTTAGCTGAAACCTTGACTGGTGCTGCATGCACTGACAAGCATGGATGTAGGACAGCCCTGGGAAAAATAAGGCCTCTTACATCTTAATTCTCAGTTTTAAAAATCCAGTATATAAGGTAGACACCTACCTTCAGACTCACCAAACATTGCATTTTTTGCCAAGATCTGATACCTTATAGCAGAGCATTATTTGGGGTTTTTTCATGGCAACTATAGATATAGCTCCTTGCATCAGTAGTTTTTTGTTTTCCTTTTTATCTTTTACTAAATAAAGATAAATCTGCCAAATCCTGTAAGGTACCAGGAATTCATGAGTCCTTTTAAAAAAAACACCTGCTACCTCAAGGAAACCAATGCTTATAAAAAAATAAAATAAAATTCAGTAGAAAATTATGATAATTTCCTTTGAGTGAAATGTAACCATTGTATACAGGTCTCCTTTCCACAAGAACAGTCATCTAAAAGGTAGGTATAATTTTCCAATCAGTGGATTTGTTCCAGTCTCTATAGATGAAGAACAGAGATATCAAGTATTTTATACAGAACTATTTGGTTTTTCTTTTAGACCCCTCTTTTCTGTAAGAGGAAACCTCAAATGTAAATGTTTTCAGTCATGTGTCTTGCTTTTGAGTTTCTCAATGCCATTGATTTGGTTTATCATTTTAGACTTTTTATATTTTTTTTCTTTTTATGTTATTTTTTTTTCAGAACTAATTTTTGAACCACATTTTCTCAGGTCAATATTTTTATATATAACTGTTCATTAGTTACAAATGCTGGGTACATTTACTTGTGTGATCAGGCTTCGGGTTCAGGGTGTGATCAGCAGACCCCATCTGTGCTCACAGATGTGCATTTATTAGATAAAACATAGATCTGCCTATTATTAGGATTATGGGTACAAAAATCCAAGAATAGACCTCTACATCATTTCTGTTGCAGCCAATGCTGTAACTCTGCAAAAATGGGATCTGATGGGACTTCTTTTTCCACATTTGCATGACTCAAACACTTGGGATCATACTTGCAAAACCTGTTTTTTTCACCCTCCCTGGAAAGCCCTATCTGTCCTTGTGTTTTATCTTCTGCCTCAATCTCTCCCCATACTGAGACAGTAAAGTTAGGACACAAAATGGCTTTGTCTGCAGGAGCACATTCAGACTAGTCTTCCAGACTAATTTTCTGCTTGGGTTACTTTCCTAATTATAATTTGTGTTCTCATCATGTCGTGGAAGAGTACATTTTAAATGAGCTTGCAGTACACAGTGTAAAATAACAGCTATAATGCACTGTTCATAACCTAGAATACCAGTTTTTAATTTGTCATAATGCAAATGCCATAATGACTACAAGTTTTCAACCCTGCGATCTACTTTTTTTCCCCACCTATTTGCAAACCGAAATCTCAAGTTTCATTTTTCCTACTCTTTATGTAAGATCATTGGTGCAGGATGTTGATTTACCTCTGGACAGTCAGAGCTGTGTATATTTTGCACCATGTTCCAAAACACTGTTAAATATGTGTAAATGGGGAAAAATCTTACATTAATTATGCCTTCTTTGGCCTTCTTGTGCTTGCCAGTAGGTTTTAAATGGACTGTTTGGGGTTTTTTACCGATAACCACAAAAAAGTGATTCATTCTCTAAATTAATACTAGAAATATTTCCTGGGAATGAAGCACTCATTTATATTGAGTGATAGAAATCTGATACCTGATTCTGGTGAGACTAGAAAAAGCTTAGATTTCAGCTCTGAATTAACCACCCACTCCTGGAAAACTGTATCATGCAGCATTTTCAGGGACATATTCTATGGAGCCTATTGAGTCTGGAGACACAGTTTAAAAGAGTGGGATTGTGCACAAAAATGTGTATGGAAAAATAAATTATGCAGATCACTATTCAAATTAGTTTGAATATCTTAATTTTTACACCTCACCTGCCCTTTTTAAACATTTTTTAGGTTCCATTTACAGGTACATCATTAGGCAGGAGTGTTATAGTAAGTTGGCCAGTGTGTATGGTGATGGTCACATGAAAGCTGGATTGCTTCTTACTCTGAGGGGTAGTATTGTGGTGTTTGTCTACAACAGGATAAATGGACACACTCTCTTGATTGCACTGGGCTTTTTTTGGTTCTGTTGGTCTGACCTTGTGTGCTTGAGTCTGATTAGTCCCTGAACTGCTATTTATTCCTTACACTTTGAAGCCATCTAGGCAAAAATCTTAGTGTAGCCCTGGTGGGTAATAGTTATAGGTCATTAGTTCCAAATCTAACTCACTGTGGGTGTGACAGCATGAGCATTTTTTGTCCCAGTGCAGCCATACTCATCCGAGGATTTTTGCATGACAAAAATGGATGTTTCCAAGTGGAAATGGATGTAGTGGTTTGTTTTATGGGTTTGTGTTGTGTTTAGTGAACAGACTTTAATCCAGTTAGCAGATGGTCACCAGTGGTGTACCCCAGGGCTCAGTGTTGGGGTTAGTCTTGTCCAGTACCTTCACCAATGGTATAGAAGAGGGGATAGAGTCCTTCCAGAAGGCTCTGCAGAGGAATCTTGTATTAATGGGTCAAGGTGAACTGTATGAGGTTCAACAAGGTCCTGCACTTGGGTCACAACAATCTCAAGCAATACTACAGTACTGGGGAAGAGTGGATGGGAAGTACCCACAGGAAAAGGACCTTGGGATGATTTTGTTTAAATATGAGGCAGCGTATGCCCAGGTGGTCAAGAAGGCCATCAGCATCCTGGCCTGTATGAGCACTAGTAGCCAGCAGGAGAGGAGAAGTGATCATCCTCTTGTACTCAGCACTGGCAAGACCACACCTCAAGTACTATGTTTGGTTCTGGGCTCCTTATGAGGAGAAGGACATTGAGGGCCTGGAATGTGTCAAGCTGGTGGAAGGTCTGAAGAACAAGCCTTCTGAGGTGAGGCTGAACTGGGATTCTTTAGTCAGGAGAGGAAGAGGCAGAGGGGAGACATTCTCACTCTGTACAACTACCTGGAAAGGAGGTTGCAGTGAAGTGGGTGTTCACCTCTTCTCTCAAACAAATAATGAAAGCATTAAAGGTGAAGTTGCACCAGGGAAGGTTTGGACTAGACATGAGCAATTTTTTTGCTGAGAAAGTAGTCAGGCACTGGAATGAGATGCTCAGGGAGCTGATGGAGTTACCATCCCTGGGGCACTAAAAAAAATGTGCAAATATGGCATTTTCGATGATTTTCTGTGATTTTCATCTTCTGATGAAAATTCTGTGATTCTGTGTTATGAAAAGCCTTGTATGAGTCCTGAGCACTGCTTTTTCCCCCTGGATGTGAGAGGGGTTCTCCCATCTTTGCAGAAGGCTCAGCAGAAGGGTGGTGGAACACCTTCTCAGCCTACCCACTTTGGAGATGGCAGCCTAAAGGAAGGACAACCTGTGCTGGTGTCCTGATGCTGACCAAGGAAAGAAAGGAATGAAATGTCCCTTCATCTCCCAGTAATGGAGGCTCTTTCCCTTCACCCATGCTGCCAAGACCCACCCAGCTCATGCTAGAAATGAACTTATCTGGGAGAAAAGGTGAGAGATCTCCCACCTCCAAACGTGGCAGGAAAGTGGTATGCACAGGTCCCCAGGAAAGTGTAGCTCGATGCTTCAATCATCTCCCCAGCCTTGAGCAGCTTCACTGTGGAAATCTCTTTGACATAAATCTCTCAGCAGCTTTTTTGTCTGAAAGAAATGGTGCATAAACGAAATGCAAAATTGTTTGGTGGACAGGATTATCTATGTGTTTACTGCTCTCAGCACTTTTCTTTTTGTCTTTTGACTGTGTAGTTCCCACTGGAGTGAATAGCTGTGCATGGAGCTAAAGCTTCTGAACATGAGCAGGGTGAAAGAGAGCTCTCCCTTTAAACAAGTGACAGATGTGCACATGTGGTTGCAAGAAATGTCAGGTTAGAAGAGTTAGGGAGTAATTATTTTTCATTTCCAAGGTTCCCTGTTCAGTGTTAACCCAAATGTAAACTTTCTCTAATTCTGCATCATTAGCATCCCCCTGGATGTATTACTTTCCTTTCCATTTGCTGTTTTATATATGCACTCTCATACACACATGCACACAGTTGTGGCACTTCATAATGGATTTTTGGTATAATTCTTTCCCTTCGGGTCTATCTTGGTATGTTTTATTCTGCTGCCACAGCATGCTGATGATATACTATATTTGTATGAAGATTCAAATCAATGTTTATCACATCAGAGCATCAGCATTCAAAAGAAAGCACAAATCAATAATTCATTAAGCAAGAGAGAAATGAATAATTTGAAATTGTTGTTCTCCTAGGCTTTAATATTTTCAAAAGAAATTGCATTGTTTAAATGAAGTTTGATCACTTTTTAGATAAATGAGTCTGATTTGGTGCATCTGATGCTTGTCAGCATAGTTCTCATTGTGGGATAAATAGTAGAAATGCAAAATTAGCATAGATTTCAGTTTGCTAGAACTCTTGATTCATTGAAAATATTCCCTGATATAAAAAAATATGGGAAGGGGTGCATGTTTTTTCAAGTTGAATGAAATAGGTATTTTATAGAGAAATAAAATTATCCATTTCAAGTTAGAATAATTCATTTTCAAAAAAGCTTGTCTCATAAAAATTAATAGAGCTACTTTGAAGAAGAAAATTGTGCTCTTTAAAAAAAAAGATATACTCAATCCAGATAGGAAGTGTAACACTTCTGAAATAAATGCAGAACTTTTGTTTTGGATTTGGATTTTTGACTGAAACAACCAGAGGAACAGATATAAATATAACATCTGATCAGCTCAAATCTTGGTTTTTCACTTATAATCAACTTTAATTTGCCTTGCTCTAGTTGCAAGAGCACAAAACATCATTATTATGTGTAAGCTGAAGCTCAAGGAATACCCTATTTTTCTTTTCCTGCACCAGTCTGAGCCCATGAGATAGCCAGGTGATTTCTTGCATAGGAAGATGGGCTAAATTAATGTCTTTGGAATTTAGATGCACCTTTAGCCTTGCTCATTTCCTAATTCACCAGCAATAAAGTGGTCATTGCTGATGACACAGGGAATTCCTTGTGGTTTTAAAATACAATGACAGAGTATCCACTGGTAACCACAGAGCATTAGTTGTTGCTTTCACTGGGGATGAGTGTCTTGTATTGATTGGTTTTCATTGCATGAGCTCAATAAGGCTTTTATTTCTGATGACACAGGTTATGATTAGTTATTTGTCTACTGTGAATAAAATGAGCTTGGAATCAGATTGCCATATTTACCAAGAGGATATCTGTATTCCTCAAGAAGCTATTTTACTTCCAGCCATACATCAAAAATTGAATAGAGCAGGAAAAATTACCCACAGTCATCTAAATTTACCCAATCTCTTTTTTTATATCCCTGTCCTTACTGTTGAGGCAATGGCTTCATCTCTTCTCAACTTCTGACCCATCACACTGGCCCTGTGAGAAGTTTCTTTACATGTAAAGCTCTCATAGCAGCTGAAATCAGCTCAGTTTCCTACAAGTTATTTGCTTGAAAGCTCTAATTCTAGAAAGCTTTAAATTCTAGATGGGGACCAAGAATAGATTAACAAGTTCAAGGAAGGAAAATACAACAAGGAGTGTTAGAGACGTGTTAAGCACTGAATCAACAGATTCCTGAGTCACATTAGTAACATCATACCAACAAAGGATGACTTTAAGCTTCCCCTTTTATCATACTCTGGGTCTTTTCTGAAGGGCACTGCCAGGTATGGGGTACTGAGCTGAAATTTAATAGAATGATTTTCTGGTTCCTGATTGAGGAAAACCCCAAAAGAACAGATTTCTACCTTGATATCCACATAAACAAAACAGAAGAGGACTTACACTGTGGCAACATTTGATCACTTAGTGCATATTTAAAATGACCGTGGGTAATAAATATTCATGGAAGAAACACAAGTCAGTATTTCTGCTTGGACTGGTAGCCTCTCTACAGGACTCTAGATAGCATAAAAGTAAACATTCTATAAATTAAGGAACTGGTAACAGAACTGGAAAGAAAAAACCTTTTGGTTTTCTGATTCATATATTTAATCAATTGGAACATGGTGCAATTGCATTTGAGCTGCAGCTTTCCAGTTGTTTGTTCAATAGAGATTTCTCCCTTGCTCTAGAGTGACACAATGCCATTGCACTTTTATTGACTTTTAGGGTGTATTTTACAGCATTCAAGGTGCATAAGTTGGAAATTACATATTAAGGGTAACTCCCTTGCTCCCATACCTAGTTAGTCCCTCTGTACATGCTTTTGGAATATGTCAGTAAAACATGGAGTGTTTGCATACCATAAAAAGTTAATGTATGATAAAGTTGGCAAATACTTTTGGATTATTATTAAGATAATTTTTGATATTATTAGACTGGAACTGAGCTGCAAACAAGTACCTATACAGGATTTTTGTGTTGTAAAATGTTAATTATTTGTAGAACTGGGTTTGGTCTAAATCAAGTGAAGTCAATAAAAGCTGGCTGTGTAGTTTTAAGCACATGTAAGGAACATAAACATAAATACAGTCTTGAAAACAGTCAAACATGATCCCTGAAAGCTCTCTGTACATGATTTTTTTCAGACAAGCATTTTGGGTTCAAGAGAGTCTGTGTATGGCCTCTCTTTATGAAAGCGTGGTTCTGTGGAAAACTTCAAAGCACATACTTGCCAAGTTTGTTTTTTTTCCTTGTACTGTCTATGTGGTTATACTCACTCTCTGACTGCTACTTGTAACTGTGCCTTTTTGTTGAATAAGTTCCATTAAAACCATGTCTTTCAAAAGTCTATTGTGCTGCTTTGGAGAGCACATAGTTTTATTTTTTTTACCTCTATTGCCTTCGAACAAATGAGCCTCCATAGAAGGTTCTTTTTAATAATTATTTCCAACTATTTCACTTATTCTGTCTGTGTTTCTCCCTATACAAAAGAGGAGAACTATGTTAAAGGATATCTCTGAGTCCAGCTGGCCAGTTTTTGTAATACTGTTTCAGTGTAATGGTCAGTTAACAAAATTTTGTTCAAATGTTCTTCTGAAGCGAAAAGAGTGAATTCTTTTATCAAGTAAGGAGCTTTTGTGAGAGTGTCTCACTTCACACAGAGAACCCCCAAAATATTTCTCAATCAGGAAGCTAAAGGTCTGGGTTTTTTGGATTCTTTTTTTTCAATATAATCCCCATAGTTTCAGTATCAATAGCAATCACATTGATGAAATCTACCAAGCATATTGGGGAAAAAATATGAAGCCGTAATACGAACAGTCTTTTGTTATTACCTTAATAAATATAGTTGATTTCTTGAACTATTCCCTCTGTTTTGACATTGTTTGTAGAAAGACGGCTGTTTTTAAAGATGATTCATATAATGTCAAATAAATCTTCTGATGTTATTAATTAATTAACTTATTAATTAATTAATTTCTACAGAGTACTCTACTTCTCTTTGCAAAAGCCAAAGAGGACCAGGTCATGTGTGAGAACAGCCTTGGCCACAAATGACCTCTCTGTAATACGCAGTCTTCAGGTGTTCCCCAAGGAATTTCTCTTAGAAATGTCCCCAGATGACTTGATTTCTGTACCACACTAAGAAAGCTGTCCAAAGTCTTCATAAGATCTAAGCCTTGTAGTTTCCAAATGACTTGCTAATATGAAACCCTACAGTAAAGAGCATCTCTGTGGCCAAAGGGAGCACATAACAAAAATCTGTCTCCTCATTAAATGTGCTACATATTATATCTAGCAGTGAATCTGATTACTTGGAAGAATGTTAGCTATGTAAACAGCTTTGCCATGGATACAGTTCCCATTACTTCTATATGGACCTGTCAGAAAATAGAAATAATAATGAAGAGAAGATTACAGTTGTCTATCATATTCTGTAGAGCTTTCCCATAAAATGATAGCAAAGGCTTCTCTTCACAGCAAGGCATTTTGCCAGTTGAGCATTATTATGTTGTTTTTACACATGGGACTTGCTGCAGTTGTTGCAACCACTGAACTTTCTCTCAGGCATCAGTCCACATCTTATTATGATCAAAAATCCTCACCATTAATCCTATTACATTGTTCTTGGTCGAGGGATAAATTCATCAATGGATGATCTCACTCTGTTTAATCTCATTACTTTAGACTATTTCTTTTCTAGATATCCTTATCATAATCTTATCATCACAGCCTTTGGCAAGTTTGATCCCAACAGTGCTGCCCTGAGTGGGATTTTTTTAATATTTCACAATTTGATAAGAAAGGTAACATTTAACTCTTGATTTTCTCTGATGAAAAAAAGAAAAGCTCTGGAAGTGACACAACAGATGACTGCATACTACAGGTCTAAATTTGTAGGACTTTGATTTTTAAAGATTTGTTTCTGTGTACCACCACTTCTCATTATCATTTAGGTAGAGACATAATTTGCAGTCTGACAAATGCTGACTATATTTCTGACTGGCTCCCTTTGTTTTGGTAGAATCTGTTCAAATTATACTGTGTTGGGCCTTTCCTCTAAACAAAGTCAAAATTTCAGCTCAGAAAATAATGTCTGAGCTGCCAGTTAATATTGGATAAGCCTGAACCTTATCAATGGCTTTTTCCTCCCTTCACCTAATTTTCCCTTTCTGAAGGTGTTCTAAAGTACAGTAATGCTTTCTCATGTCTGAGTCCTTTCTTTCTTTAGTTAGCCTTTGGAATGTAGTCTGGTTTGGGGTTTTTTTGAGTCTGAAAGAGATGTCAGTTGGCTGTAGAGCTCACAAAGCTATTATGGAAGAATCTTGCTTGGGAAAGGAGATAGATCTGTGTCTTTATTTCTGTTTCACAGGGTGTTTATGCATTTTTTTAAATGATTCTTTCAGCCACATTCTCCTCTGGGTTAGATTAGAGCTCTTGGAATAAAAAAAAATGAAGTTAGGCACCAATTAATATGTGCATTTACTTCTCCACTCTTCTGAGATCTCATAAGGTTACCATGAGTATATGAATGGCCACAGCCAGCTACTGAATCTGTTTCCAGGTCCCTTGTTTTCCTCAGGTAAAGCTTTTCTGCATATTTACATGTCAGTCATGATTCAGGTTTGACCACATCCCTTTAGTCATCACTATTTTTTTCACAAAACAACTTTGTTTTCACTGACCAGTCCAGGCAAAGGAGCAATACCAATGAGTAAAGTAAAACGTAACACATAATGTACATTTCATGGTGTGTAGATGTCATTAATACCTCAAAATCCAGAAAACCTTTTGTCAAAGCTGCTTAGTGCATGTTTATGAATAAATTAATTTTCAGAAAGTAATACTAGCAAGCACACAACTTCTGAGAATAAAAGTAACGACAAAAAGTATCAATAACAGTTCTCTGTGGAGAAGACTCTCTTTGAAATTAAAAATTTGTTTGAACATACATACAGAACACTCATGAGCTCAGTCACCCCCAGCATCTTAAATAAGCTGATCACAGACAACTGGTACATCTGTATGAGATAAACTTACTGTGTTTTCTTGTTTAGTGCAGTTTCAGAGACCATCTGCCACACACATCCAGGGTTGTTGTGTCTTTCTATAGTCTGAAGAATATCATTGCAAAATCATTGCATTACCAAGTCTGGTCTTCTAGTCCCCATTGCTTAGCCAGTTTTTGCATTCACTGCTGTTAAACCCATCAGTTCAACTATCAACAATTAACATACAATTTTGTGATTCCATGCCTTATGTTTCTGCCTTTATTTCCTCTGGTATGTTTTATCTTTTCCTTTTCTTTTTCTTTTTTCCTTTTCTTTTTCTTCCTAGTCCAAAATTCTTCAGCTAGAGCCCATATCTTCTATGGAATCACTGATGTTTACAGTCCTATGTTCCTTCCCTTTGTCATACCATTTTCTCAGTGGGAAGCTCTTATTACTTCTTCACAATTCACTTAAACACTTGCTAAAAATCTTCCTCTGAAATTTAACATATTCCAGGATATCAGCATCTTGACTGTGTAACATTTAAAATCCAAATCCAGATTATAATTGGAAACTGATGTGGCCTTTGGTGACTAAACAGTAACCATCTAATGCTGCACAATAACTTTACAAGAGGCAGATGTTGGTCAAAACAAAGTGAGGTGTCAGGACTCCAGAAAGATGTCAAATTTTTATCCAGCTAAAGTTACATCCGAGAACTTGTCCAAGAAATAAGAATTAACCACATGCATGAAGTCTCATTTACATGCAAGAATACACATCAGCCATCAGTGCATATGAAATAGGTTTTGGGAAAGAGGAGTGATTGAATATCTCTCTGACAAGACAATACTTCCTTCCAGTGAGTGAATGAATTTCCAAACACCACGTTGAAGACATCTTTATTTTGCTATACAGTCATTTGCATTTCAGAAGTCCTCAGAAGTCTTCCTCAATGAGGAGAATTTTGAATTTGAATCCCAAGGAGTGGTTAGGTCAGTAAGGAGATTTATCTCCAGATCGTGATCGTACTCCATGAGTAAAATCATACAAACTTCATTTAAGAATGGAAGCTGAGATGGAGGGAGCAGTGATGTGGGCAATGGTCATCTGTTTCTGAATCAAATGCCAAAAATGTAGAGTAGTATATATCCCTTTTCCCTTTAATATTTATTTTCTCTAGAGGATGATTTGAGGATATCTGGTGAATGAAACAGTTGCAATTCTTACAGGAGAGATCTCTAATTACCTCAAGAGCTTGTTGTCCCATTATCCAGAATGTCAGTATACGTTCCAAAGATAACCAGAAAAAAGTGGAGTTTTTTCTCCACAGTGTTTCTAGGAGCTGGGAACACTGGATGTCATTGTGAAGCATCTGCAGTGGCTCCCTGAAATGCTACATGACAGTATAAAAAAGACAAATACCTTGCCTTTGAATACCTCCTGTGATTTTCTAACAGAAGGACAAGTGTCTTTTTGGTGCCTGGGCAAGATCTGGAAGTGTAACAAAAAAGAAAAATGTTGTGGTCCTATGAGTCAACCATCAGACAAAAGAAATGGTCATCAATACTTTATTTTAACATAATCCTGACATTAATATAGATTTAACATTAGTTAAAATAATCCTCATATTAAAATACAGGGATTTAACATCCAGATAAATGGTGACCCAGGTGGAAGAGACATATGAAATGAAGACTTGTGTAAATTTTCCTACTCTAAAAGAAAAAAATAATTAAATAAATAAAAATTGGGTGGTAATTTGTTAATTAGCTATGTTAACTACGCTTCCATTAAGCAAAAACAGATCTGTCAGGATTTAGGCTGAAATAGAGCAGTGTTCAATAAGTGCACTCTCTGACCCTTTAGCAGTCTGATACACTCCTGGAAGTTTATCCTCTAAAAGGCAGGAGTGTAACTTGTTCTCAGGAACAAGCCCAGCAAAGATTAAAGGAGTAATTAAAGACCAAAGATTTATACTATTATAATTTAAAATTTTTTAACAAAGTTTGCTGTAGTGAATATTTATATTGCAAATAGACTGAAATGTTAGGTTGGCTTTGCTGAGCACTCTATTTTCACATATGTTGCTGAACTGAGAATTTTCATTGGATAAATAGTTGTGGTAGAACAAATTTCTGCACCTTAGTTTGAATTAGTACTTGGAGCCTCTACTTAAGTTTCTGAAAATAGAAAGTGCATGTGTAATTGCTCAGCAATCTAACTAGAGTTGTAAGAAACTACCGGTTAATACCTGTTAAGTGTATCGGAAAAACCTTGTGTGCAGAAAAAGACAAACACGGAGATCAGAACACAGAGAAAATGGCACATTTGTGTTTGTGTTCACTTTTGCAGGTCAGGCCACCACACAAACAACATCATCTTAGGAGGCGGAGAAATGCATTTTCCTTGTTGTTCTGTTGCTAGCTGATGATCTGGGGGCAAGAAATACATCCATGTTGTGAAGAGACTCCCCAGTGTATAAAATAAAGACTGTTTCCAGTCCCTCTGGACAGGGAAACCTGAAGTGACATCCCACATCCTAACCTGTGCACTTGCCTTCCAGTTCAGTGCAGGCATGAACTGGCAATGATCTCTGCTAACCAGGGGAATTCCCTTGTTCAGCTTCCAGGAAAAGAAACAATTTGTGAGTTCTAAGGCTTTCAAAATAATATACACAGACACAAAAAAAAAAAAAAAAAATACATTAAGCCCTCCCACCCTCAGCACTGTTGTGCTCATATGGGCACAAGCACATAGCTGTGGTGTCCTCTGCCTCTGCATTGGTCTGCACAGAGACAGGGGTGGCAGGGGAAGCACTTGCAATGTGTGAGTTTCATCATGGGTATGAAGCTTGGCATGGTCAGTGCCTTTGTCTGCAATTTCTCAAAGTCAGGAAAGGAGGGGGAAAGGGAATCTGTCTTTAATTACTCAGGCACAACTGAGGGCAGTGCTGTAATATGCAATAAATAATAATAATAAGAGTGCCAAAGTAGGAGTCTTCTAACTAACGGCCTGTTTGGTGTATGAAACACTTAATTTAAGCATTTCCCTTTGTTCATACATCTTTGAAAAACCATTTTTAACATGAAATCTGAAAGGAGTCATTCATCTTCTCTGACTTATTTTTACTATTTTGGGGCTCATGATGTAAAATATTTTTTTTTTTTAATGCAGGAGCTCAGACTAGAGGAAAATACCTTTTGTCTCTGAAATGTAGTAAAGAGAATATTTTAAAAATGTGGAGTTCCTTCTGTGTCACAGAAAAGTGTTTTCTAACAGAGAAAGAAGCAAAGCTCTACCTTTATCACATATAGCAGTGTACTAAAAAACAGTAGTTACCTGTTAGTTTGGGGGTGTATTTTCTAAACAGTTATTAGTAAGAAGCCAAACTGTGCTGTTGGACCATGTACAGCAAAGCCACCATTTAATAATGGGTTCTTCTTGTTACTGAGAAGAGAGCTCTTAGGGAACTGCAATGACTGGTGACCATCTCATTCCCATAAATATTGACAAATCATGAAAAAGGCCACTGCTAAATCCTGGTTAGATGAAAAGCATAATCCCAGCACAGAGGCAGTGGTAACTAGTGTTTAGGGGCCATCAGATTCTGGTAAATGCTGTTACTGTGGAGGTTTTGCACCTTTCCAGACGACTCATTTTCATGTATTTATGTGATTTTATTTTAGAAGGGTGAAAAATAGCTGGAAAGTCATCACCAGATGAGAAGAATGTGCCTGAAATGGCCAAGGTGAGAGGAAGAAGCAGGGCTGATTTAAAAGTTCACCCAGGAGTTCATGTGCTCATTTTCATATCAGCTCATGTGGAGCCTTGTGGGAGGCAGGCGAATGTGGGAGGGCGAGAGAGCCCCTAGCAAGCACGCCAGCATGCTTCTTGTTCTCTTGGATTCTGTGTAGAAAACTTGCCCGTACAACTATTTCTTTTGGCTTGAGGCTCTGCAGTTCTGAAACCTCTTATGAAGAGGGAAGAGAAAAAAAAAAAAAAAAAAAAGGAAAAAAAAAAAAGAGAGAGAGAGAAAAAGTATCCCTAAAGGCCTAGTTCCATGATTTGAAAGCCAATTTTTAACAGCACACATAACTTTCAAGATTAGATGCCCTGAAGCAAAGTAGAGTTCAGAAAGTTTGGGTTTTATGCTCCACAGGAAATGTTTGGAGGTTCCATGAAATTGTGTGCGGCGAGTCCTGGTGAGGGGCAGGGAGGGAGGGAGGCAAGGGGTCCAGCTCCAAAATGCCAAAGTGCAAAATGCTTTTAAAAAAAAAATACAGGGTTAGACAGCTGCCTTGAAGGACAAACATACTTAAGGTCTGGAAGGTTTGAGTGTTTGTCTCATCATTTTAGTAACGGAAAACTTTCACACCACAGACCCCTTGCAGTGATTTTGCAGTCATTCAGATTCATTTTGAAGCTCTTTGGACCAATGTGAATCAATCCAGTTAATGAATCTCTTCCTGATTTACATCACGATGAGTACAGTTGGAATGAACCAGGGAGGGTAATTCTAGAAAAAAATGTTTCACATGATATTCCATTAACCTACATTCACATGAAGATGCTGTCCCCTTTTTTTTTTTCACTCCCTTTAATTTCTATTATGCTCAGTTCTGAATTATGAAGTTGGAAGTTAGTGCATTTCTGTCTTCACACTTAAGATAAATAACATAACAGATGTGTCACTGTGAAGCCCTACATGGATAGCTATTTTTCTCCAACTGAATTGCAACTTGGAAACAATGTTAGTTGACAGTTGTGGACATTGGAAATTGCTAGAAATGTGGGGGTAATATTAAATTCTGAACTCAGTCCAGCCTTTAATAATGTGCCAGCCTTTTTCATCAGTTACTTAACAATAGATATGCATTCTGGTAGAGAAAAATACCCCATGGTATTACCTCAATATACATGTATTGCAAATTAAGGGATGGTGCTGCAGAACAGTTACAAATGGGTGCAGCATGTCCCCTTGTAGTCCTTTAGGTTTTGTCTGCTGGAGGCTTCTTTGTTTAATAAAACACAATTTGGCATCCAGTGTGGAAGAGGAGTTGCAAGGCACCCTCTACTTTATAGGTGTTCACTCTTATTATTCGTGCAGTGCTGTTATGTTTGAGGTTTTGTTCCGTTTTGGTTTGTTTTTCTTGGGGGTGGGAGGGTAATGTTAGTTTTGGATTTTCTGTTTGCTTGTTTGTCTGATTGTTTGTTTTAAAGTATCTGTATTACGATAAATCTGGACGCCATGGTTCCTTTGTTCTGGATGCTGCAAAATTCTTCCACGGATCTTGTGGCTCTCAGCAGGGTTTCTCCTTGCATGTAAATACATGGCCAATGGCTCATTAAAGATAGGAAGAACTTAGAGAAACTGTGAGAAGTACCAGTATTATTGAATCAAAACTGGTTTGTGGTGAGCATCAAAAATGGAAATAGAAGTTCTCTGTGTTTATAAGGAACCAAGAGAAGAAGTAATGCATCTGCTAAAAATGCTTAGTTCAATAATAACTACTTCCACAGGAGAATTTCACCATTTGACCACATACAGAAAGTCTCTGTTGACAGGTACATATCTCTTAAGTCCTCGTCTGCTTGGCAAATTGGATTAAACTGTTTTTCTGTAACACACTAACCTCTTACAGAGGAGAATTTTTCTAGGGAAAAAAACACCAAACCAAACCAAAACATAACTTCAAACACTTTATTTTGTAAAATCTATTTTGGAAGATCTTGGAAGCAGTTCTGTACCAGGAGGCTTATTGTTGACTTTAGTGGAAGCAGAGATAGAAATTGGCTGAGAGCAAAACAAAACTGCCTAAATGTTTTATAACCAGCACATTACCTTATTCACACTGCAGGTTTCTTAAAATATTGAAACAATGACTGTCTAATGTTGAATTTATATTTTATAATCTATGCTGCTTGATTACTCTTGGCATCTCATTCCATGGGAACACTGAAGAGGCCAGTCAATTCTATGTTTGTTTCTATTGATTGCTATTATTTATTCATTAGCTCGTTTATTTCTGCCATGCGGGCAACGTGAAAACGCTGTTAAGAGAGATAAGAAAAGCACTGACAGCCAACGTGTAAAAAGCAGAAAGGAAGCTGCAGCTCAACATGAGTGACCAGGCAAAGGACAGTCTTGCTAACTGCAGCATTTTTTTTTTTAAGATTTCTGGTGTTTGGCAGTTTCTCTCCATCCTTTTTCTGACTGACGTCAGCGAGGCGCAGCTGGGGTTTCTGCACTAATACCAATATGACTCAGTGACAATCGACGGGAAACTAGGGAGGCATATGGTTTAATAGGGGTATTATGAAAAAGGTTTGATGTGCTGGAAAGGGGAAGCAAATACAGAATCTTCTCAGTCCCTTGAGGACTGGTAAAACAAGCAAGCAGTTCAACGAATGTAAAATTTTATAGAACTATAATAAATATTTAATATTCAGACACCGGGAGTACCTTAAAGTCTTTTTTGTGATTCAGCACTGTCATAGCGAGATCTTTGGGAATAATTTCTTATTGTTTGCTTCAGCCAAAGCACAAATTGTGATTAAGGAAAATGCCATGACATTACTTTTAATCACTCTATAAACATGCTTTATTTTTTCTTTTTTTTTCTTTCTTCTTCCTTTTTATATATTTTTTTTTTTTTTGATTCTTAATTTTTAGCATATATTTAGCATTTAGACGGAAACACTAAAATCATCAGAGGACTGGGTTCACAAACTTGGTCTTGTGTAACCTTTCCAGATTCCACAGTCCATTGTTTCAGACATGATTTTCTAAAGGTGTTGGAGACTTAAATATGTGTTCACACTTTCAAGCAAAGAGGAGATTTAAACTCCAATCTCCTTCTTCCCAGATGATTACTCTGCTCATTTGGGCTGAGATGGAAAAATACACATTTCTTTCACACTTCTTTCTTAGACATTGCCATGGCATCTGAATTCTTTTGTGGGTCTATCTCTCCAAATTCAAAATACTGCATGTAGTAATGTGCATTCTGGGCATTTCCAGTTGTCCTTCAACACTGCTTCCCAACTGACTCACTAAGTATAACAAAAATATGTGAAAACTTTAAGCTGAAATGGTGCCTTCAGGAAATAAATGCTTTCCTGAAGAGAAACTATTTACCACTGTACTCTAGGCACAGTCCTGCAATGATTTATGTCTATAGTTAATTTTGCACTGAGGGTAGCTATGCCGAAATCAGTGGGGCTGCTCAGAGTTCAGAAAGTTAAGAACATACATAACATTTTGTGGGTTTGAACTGGTGAAGGATTCTGCCATTTAAAGGAGATGAGCAGTATGAGAAGGAGCCTGTCAAATATATACATTCATATAGCATCCCTTAGTCTAGCAATTGAACCTTGGCTATTTCTTGAGTTGCTTATAAGAACCATAGCAGAACTAATCCTTAAAGGGTTTGAAGTCCTTGAGAACCCTGTGGTTTCCAATTGACTGGATTGTAACAGCTGCTCTTTCCTTCAAAGTTACCAAGATTTTTAGACAACTTCTAAAAGATACAGATAAGAAAACATGAATGGGTATATTGGTGCTAGGAACACATGAAATCAATGATAATGAAACTACTTCTGTATCTACTTAACCCTGGAAATTTCCTTTATGACACTTCTGATTGAAGGGAACAAACTGGTAGCAAACTCATAGCCCTGGAAAAACAATGTCTTCTTTGTCTTCCATCATGACCATCCACAAACTCCTTTATGCATTAAAAGGAGACCTGAAAGAATCTTTAACAATATCTGATATTTGTTTTTTCCATTTCTGAACTTCCTAATCAAAGGAATATATCTATTTCTCACTTAGAAAAAACAAACAAACCCCCAAAATTACTCCTCTTCATTGTAACATTGGTTGTTAGAGAAATCAATTATTCAATAGTTACAAAAAGGGTCATCTTGTGGTTAGGAAGTAGTTACAGATCTAAAGTGACTACAGTTCAGCTGCTTCCCCACCACATATTTTCACAAATCACCCAGACAAAACTCCTCACCCCTCTAAGTATACCTTGAAATATGAGGGATTTAAGTACCAAACAGTGTTAAGGGTCTGGGCTTTAAACTTGTTTGAGGTATCCTACAGCTAGAAATAGGGAGAATAATTCTTCAGTAGTCTTTAGATGTGATGTGAGATTAGAAAAGTGCACATGTAATGACTGTCAAAAGCTTGGTAGGAAACAGTATAAAAATGCTGAAATTTCTTCGTATCTCTAAAAAGATGAAACTTGAATTTGGGTATTTGAATGTGGCTGGGTCAAATTGGTGACGGTAGTTACACAGAAGTCTTCCTTAACTCTAATTAAAACCCATTATTTGACCACTTTACTATTTTAAAAAAAAGTATTAACAGCTTGGTTAAATGACTACTGATGAGTTTGTTTCATAATGTATTAAGTGAGGGGCAAAAATACAAATCCATAACAAGAAACCAATTCTGTTCAAAGCCAAGAAGCCCAAACAGCATTCAAGATTTTAATTATTTAATTATTCTATTTTTGTTAAGTAGAAGTCAAACTGAGGCTTTATGGAAACTTTTGGGAATAAAAATGATCTGATGATTTTTCTTAGTAAACAGTAACACCTAGAAATTTTATTTCTGGCTGAACCTTGTGTTTGGCAGGGATGTTGTTTGTCAGGGAGCACTGCTTGCAGACTGATTCATTATAAGCTTTGATTTCACAGGTAAGAAATTGAATCAATATGTTTCCCACAAAACCAACTTTCTGTGCTTTGGGAATGAACCAGCTGATGGGAGGGGGATGTCAGGGAAGGAGGATCAAGGAAAGAAACCATTGCAAACAGATGTGTGTTTGCAGAGGGTAGCTTTGATTTCTAAGTGATGGTTGTGTGGTTTATCTCAAAGCACTTGCACAGTGCTTTGTATAAGCACAGTATCATTAGAGTTACTAAACCCCACTCCCCAAAAAACAAAAAGCACAGTAGAGAGGTGATGCAAGGCCTGATTTTCTAAAATGTATCTGTGATAAATTTGGAGAAACTGTTGTACCTGCAGTAATGTTATTCTAACATTACAATTCTATTCTAATGAATGTCTAACCCAATAGAAGGCTTTACTGACTGTGAACTGATGGTGAAGTGTCCTTAAAGTAGTCAGATGTGAATACAGTGAAAAAGTAATGCACCCTCAATAAAACCTCTGAAAATAATCTACTCATGCAGTTTAACTTTTTTTTTCCTGATTTCAATTATTGGATGCATTGATATTAACTTCTGATTTGCATCCAATGTCCACCTAATGTATGGCTGCATTTCAGGAACAGAGTGCTTTCTCTATTAGTTCTTTCTTTTGCCTTTAAATATATGGATGTTTTTTAAAGTTCAAGTTATCCCTGTATTTTTTTGCAAGGGAATATAAAGCATGGAAACACAAAGCCCAAGAAGAAGCATGAAAAGAATCCTTCAGGCATCTCTGACAGTCATTCTGGTCTTCCCAAGAGAATCAGTAGGTGTGGTGATATGATGTGCTATTTATAGGCAAGAAGAGTTCAGCATGGGACTTACAAAAATTACTAGTGATTTGTATTGCTGAAAAAAACCCTGGAACTTTTGAGTATGCTTCTGGCAGTGAAATCCCACAAGACCTTAAGTCCATGATGGAACTTTTGGCTGCACTCCTTTTAAATCACTCCATTTCAGTTCCCATTTAGGGATTTCAGTTATCACTTGGAGACTTCTGCTAACCAATGACATGCAAATATAGCCTTTATGAATGACTGTTATTAATTATTCTTCTCCATCCAATGGCCTTTAAAACCCCTTGGGCATTTATGGGTAGAGAATCATTACCCAGAAGTATTGTCAGAAGAGAGAAAAGCAGCAGCAGTTCTCTTCTAGAGAGTCTCTGTAGCCACCTAGCTGTGAATACTTCATATCCTCCCTGTTCCTCCCTTCATATCAGCCTCCCTGTTCTACAACAAGTTTTATCTAAGAGACTCTTTTACACCTCTGTCTACACTGCAAAAAATCCACACACATTCGTTTCTTAAATGATAATGGCTGTATTCTCTGAAACATAAGGTCTTTTGGAGAAAAGCTTTAACCAGCTTCTTCTCCTTATAAGATTCTCATGATTAAGAGATGTGTTTGGCACTGAAATACCAATTGTTTGTTACTGTGCTCACTAACAGCATGAGGAACCTGGGTTAGCTCATCATCCCAGAAACACATTTAGACAAGAATAAAAAAATTCCACTATCCGACAGACATTCAGGGTATAGTTACCTTAAGTTTATTCTGTAGATTCCCATTAAATGCTGAATGTACTTTTATCAGTGTCTATCCCTTGTTACTGAAGAGGTGACAAGCCTTGGTTTGCAGCCCGAAGGTGGAGCAGGATGAATCCTGTGTTCATTGTCAGGGGAAGAGAGTTACAGAAGCTGTCACACAGGGCACGAAAAAGCTCTTAGAAAACATGAGGATAAGTTGTGAAGATGAATGGCCCATGCCAGTGTGGATTGCCTTGGCTGGAAAAGGAATGTAGGTCTTCTATCATCCCCACTAGCTCCTGATCAATGTTTTTATAGAATCTTATATCCAGAACATACGCTTCAGTTTTTAAGTGTAACTACATATTAAAAATCTGCCATTGCAAAAGAAAGTCACATACTTATTTAAGAGCTTTTATCTAAGACACTTTGGGAAAACAATCTGTTTAATTTATCAAAAGGTGTATTAGTAGTTAAATGTATATCTGAAGGGGAAGAAAACCCCAAAACTCTTAAAGCCTATTGAGAAAGATTTAACAAGCCTAAAAGCTGAGAACACACACATTCAGTTAGTGGGGGTTTGATTTATACTCTCTTTTGCTTATTTATTTTCTGTATTTTTCAGCCAAAATAGTCAAAATAACAAACGAAGCACTGACTTCCACCAGCTGTTAGCCTGTAGATCACAACTGGATGCATGTGTAGGAAGGTGTATGCTCATCAAACACAAATTATGCATGAGTGTTTTGGTTTGTAGAATCATAGAACAGTTTGGGTTAGAAGGGACCTTAAAAATCATCCTGTTCCAACCCTCCTGCCATGGCCATGGACACCTCCCACCAGACAAGGTTGCTCAAAGTTTTGTCCTACCTGACCTTGAGAAATTCCAGTGACGTGGCATCCACAGCTTCCCTGGGCAACCTCTTCCAGTGTCTCACCACGTTCATAGTGAAAATTTTCTTCCTAGTGTCTAAATTAAATCTACCCTCTTCCATCTCAAAGCTATTTCCTCTCATCATGTCACTACATGAACTGATAAAAAGTTCCTCTCCAGCTTTGCTTAAGCCCCTTCTGGAAGGTGCTCTAAGGTCTCCCTGCAGCCTTCTCTTCTCCAGCCTGAACAACCCCAACTCTCTCAGCCTGGCTCCAGAGCTGCTCCAGCCCTCCCAGCATCTCCAGGGCCTCCTCTGGACTCACTCCAACAGCTCCATCTCCTTCTGGTGTTGGGGACCCCAGAACTGGACCCAGCACCCCAGGGGGGTCACATCAGGGTGGAACAGAGGGGGACAATCACCACCCTAGCCCTGCTGGACACACTGCTGTGAATGCAGCACAGCACACTTCTGGCTCACGTTGAACTTCTCATAAACCAACACCCCCAAGTCCTTCTCCTCAGGGGTGTTCTAAATCTGTTCTCTACTCAGCCTGTATTTATGCTGGTGATTGCCTTTACCAAAGGTTTTATTCCAGCTTGGGTATATAACCCCAGGCAGCAGTTGACCCCTGTACGGGCACACACACAGTGGGATGGGGGAGAGAATCAGAAGGGTAAAAGTGAGAAAACTTGTGGATTGAGGTAAAGACAGTTTAATAATTAAAGAGATAGACCCACCATCAAGTGAAACAAAGAATGAATTCATTCATTACTTCCAATAATCAGGCAGGTGTTAAAAATGATGGAGACTCAATATTCTGTTAATGGTTTAATTAATTAATAAAATTGAAATTGCAGTGAGCAAAACAGTGTTGGGTGCATGGGGACTCTCCGCTCCACTCACATGCACAAATCTAAAACTCTAGGATTACCTTTTATTGATTACAAATGTATGAATATTCAAAAGGAGGTGGGTTTTATAGATATATTCATAGGGATTACATCATGTTATTACAATGTTCATGATAAGAGGAGTCTGGGCGGAGTCTGGGTGGAGTCCTCTCTTGAGGAGATATCTGGGAGTCATCAGGGGGTCTTTGGATGAAGTAAGAAGTCTTCCTGAAACTTGAACTCTTTACCTTTCTTATTTTTGCCGACTTCATTTTCTTGTTACAGAGCAAAATTAGACTATAGCCATAATTTTTCCCTTATCTGCTGGTTGTGGCATTTTATGTTGTCTTTGTGCAGATGTTCACATTCTTTTGGTGCCTCGTTAGCCTTGGCAGTGCCTTGTTTTAAGAACAAGGCCCACACCTCAATTATCGCCAAGACAGAAGTTAGTCTCGTTAAGGCCTTGTGTTGCTTACACTGTTTTTGTGGGAAATTATAGGTCTCTATTGCTTTGCCTAGCCCCATATTCACTTTCTTCTTAGTTTAATTCTGAATTTACTGGTTAGGAATACAAATTCATTAGCATATATTACAATCATATATCACACAGGTGTTCTCCCATCTCCAGAAAGTCAGGGCTTCACCTTGTGTAACTTGGGAAGACAAACACCATCACTCAAAATGTCCCACGCTTCCTTTTTCTTTCTACAGCTTTATATATTGAGCATGACACCGTATGGTGTAGAACACCCCTTGGTCAGCTGGGTCAGCTGTCTTAGCTGTGCCCCCTCCCAGCTTCTTGTGCACCTGCACACTGGCAAAGCACGGGAAGTTGAAAAGTCCGTGATTTCTTACCAAAAATTAAGAACAGCAGTGCATTATCAACATTCTCCTCACACCAAACCCCATGCTAAATCCAACATGCCACGCTCTTCTAGCTAGTAAGATGAAAATTATCCCAGCCAAAACCAGGGCATTTGTGCCAAACACCATTTACACAGTTCAGCTTGGTTATCTCACTGGAGAGCTGGTGGAGGTCAGCAGCACTGAGCTTCTCCTGGCTCCTGCAAACAATGTCTGGCTTGTCCAGCAGCCCTTTTCCATCTGTGACAGCCTTGGCACAGTCCCAATCCAGATGAACGGGAGCAAGTTGGGTTTTTTTGTTTTTTGTGTTTTTTTTTTTTATTAAACTAGCTATGCTGTATATATATTAACTGAGGGAATCTCCTGAAAGTTGGGAAAAAAAAAAATTGGCTAGCCACCCAAAGGGCAAAGAATTAGTTTTTAGAAGATTTTAGGGCAAAATAAAGCTGACAAGAAAGGAAGAAAATTCCATGAAGAACAAGAAAAAAAACTTCTCAGATTGCACATCCAAGGAGGAGTGGTATTAAATGCAGAAGCAAAATTTAGGAGTGGACCTGAGGAGACGGTTTGGAAAGAAGAGCTGCAGGGAAGTAGAAACCAAGAAAAGAGTTTTACAAAACATGCTGGAGTCACTGACTCCTACAGCAGGGTAATTCACGGCCAGGCATACATTATAGCTGGGGAAAGTAAATAATGGCAATAAAGCCATAATTCCTGTAGTAATTGGAAGTGGTGCATGGGAACTTATTTTCAATTTGGTGACTATGTGAGACTTTTGATAGCTATTAGGAAGATAATTAGGGGTGAAATGAACACTGAATCAATGTTTGCGAGCTATAGCTCTATGTCTGTGTGTATGTGCATGTATATTTTTGCTTTGACTCAAAAACAGCACAAAACTTTCCCCTTGAAGTCATTTTTTTCCCTGCAAAAATTGCGTTTTGATTCATTTTCTGCATTAAACCCACATTATTTCCCTTTCGAAACAATTTTCCTCCTTCCCTTAATTCCTCGTGGCTGCATTTCTGTAGGAAGGGAGCTCTGCTACATGACAAAAGGAGATTAGGTCACAGTGGCTGGCTGAAATCTCAGGGGTAAATCACTTACTGATGCAAATCAGGAACTTCCCAGGGCTAGGCTGGAGCAAAGAGGGGCTTGGAGGCAAGGAGCCACACATATATATGAGGCTGCTTAAAATAATCTATGGTAGTACTGCAGTCTTGTATAGACTTATGTTTCACTGGGCAGTAGTTTGCTAATAATGACCCTAGGCTGCCTGTGTTTTCAAAACCTCCTTCTAGAGAAAACTGTCATCTGTTGCATACATTTCAATATCAGCTCCCCACAGCATGCATTTAAAAGAAAGTAACGTTTTAACAAGCAGAGAAACTGGGTAGCACAGAGGTGCTTGGCTAAATGAAGCTGCTGCTTTTGGCCTGAATAGGTGTTGGGTGTAAATAAGATGTGGCAGTTTTTCAATTGGGTTTGCAGCCAATGCAATAAGGCAAGAGAAGAGCAAAACTAACCGGGTAATTAAGAAAAAAAAAAAAAAAAATCAAGGAAAAAAAAAAAATCAGGGAGGACAGAGTTGTGATCTGCGAAACATCATGAAATAAAACAAAAAGTCCCTCCCGGGTGTTCATTTGAGCAGGGTGGAGTGCATTTCACACACACACACACACACCCCCCCAAGACCCATAGTCTAAAGAAGATGTCGGTGCTGTCAGGGCTTGATGAAGTGCTTCCAAGCCACAGGGCAGGGCTTCACGCTGCCTTCACACAGGGAAAGTTTTCTGTGCTTGTCTATGCAGCAACACACATTCCCTCAGATTAATTCCAGCTGTGCAGCGCCTTGCTGGCAGAGTCGTTATGTATTAGTAATGCTATCCGATTTGAGCAAATGGTCTCCCCCTGCACAGCTCTCTTTCACCAGTGCTTTCTCTCACACATGCATAGATACACAAGCCTTGATTATCTTCTTTTCTTTGGGCTTGTTTTTGGTTTTGTTTCCTCTTTTTTTTTTTTTTTTTTTTTTTTAAACAAAAGATGACAGATTTTATTTTTTTTTTTCCTAGCTTCTTTCTTAAAGGAAAGGGCTTCAAACTCAGCTACACCTCTTGTTAGCACAAAATCCTCACTGGCCTCACCTGGAAGTAGTGCAGGGCAAGGCTTTGCTGACAGCTTTGTCAGTTGCAGGCAGGAGACTGCAAGAACCTTCCTGATGGTGTAAAATCAGGAGTAAATCCGCTGTCAGGGGCTCTTGTGTTGGAAATACAGAGATGAAAATCATGTTGACAGCCTCAGAATGTTCAGCTCTGCTCCTTAATTTGACAACCTGCCCATCCCAACCACCAATTTACACAGAGCTGGTATCTCCAAACATCTATCCTTTAGGGTTTTTTTAGAGTTACCACTTTTACTGCTTACTTCTTATCTAAGGGCACTGGAGCAACCACTTCTCTCCTCATGACCAGAGATTTTTTTTCTGCAGTGGTGGCACATGGTGGATCACCTGCTGATCATTTCATTTCCACCATAGACATTGACAGGCCTTCCTCTAAGAACATGCCAAACACTTGTTTCAGACACACACACACATATGTGCACACACCCATATATACAAGGAAATTTCTGCAACAGCATCACTTACCCTGACTGTCACCTCAGCACTCTCTTCTCCCACATATTCACAGGGCAGGTGGGTCACAGTGGCTCTTTTCCTTCCCAAACACTGAGTCAAAGTCTTCTGAGTTCCAGTATAAGACTTACCACGTGCAATATGCATTATGGCAGTCATACTGCTCTACATGTATATAGCCATACATGTATACATGCATGTTCCATACATTAAGCTCTTCACCTATGCTAATGGCAGTAATACACACTCAGCCTTCTATCCATGGGCCAAAGCACTTTACAACTCATTGTAGGAACCTGCATGTCTAACTAAGGTATATAAATGAGGCACCTTGCCACAAGATTCTCCTCAAAGAAGTTTTGGAGACAGCTTTAAATCCTCTTTCTTTTCTGAGAATTGTATCAGTCTCCAAGCCAGAACTTGGCGATACTTGTTTAAATCAAGGAAAAAATTGCAAAAATTACTAGAAACACAGTACAATTCCAAAATGATAATTTTGTACATTAAAGAACCAGCTCTCAGCAAAAATGAATGGGATCCTAATGTTTAAAGAATGTATCAAATGGTCAGTGCATGACATTTCATTTGTTTTGGTCTCGTTCTTTTGCTCTTCCAGCCTTATCAGTTCCTTTCCCCACCTAAAATTGCCACAATCTGCTCAAATATATATTTGAAATCAGACCAGAAATGAGACTGAAAAGTGGAAAAATGAATTGCAATTATCTACTTCTGTGTCCTGGCACTACATTTTTCCCACTCTAAGCTTGGAAGGACAGTTTTTTACCATGGGTTTTAAGAGTGAACATAGACAAATCACTTCAGTGAGAATTCCCAAAAGTTCTCTCACAGCTGACCTTTTGGTTTAGGCTTTTTTTTTTCCCCCCCCCTCACTTTCTTATATAAAATGGGGGTTGCTGTATTTTCCTTCCTTACAACTGAACTTTCCAGTGCTCCTGTTGGGGAATAATCTGCTGGGTAACACAGCTGTAAGAACTACAAGCAATAAGTGCTCCACAACAGCACACAGTTGTGGAGAATATATGAATAACCTTAGTCTATACAGATTTATGTATATTTACTGTCCTCATGGTGTCTAAGCTTTCTCACAGACCAGAATTATCATCTTTAAGGCTGGAGGGCAAAACACTACCCTAGCTCCATGTCCCTGCAGAGGGGTTGGACTAGATGACCTTTAGAGGTCTCTTCCAACCCAAATTATTCTATGATTCTATGATTCTATCTGACTTCAGCAAGTGTTCTCTTGAAACAAAGGTAGTCAGAACCACTGTGCTGTTGAGAGTCATGTCACTCTGAGGGCAGCTGTGTGTGGTTTAAGAATCCTTAAGCATGTTCTAACTTTTGGAGTAGACATTTATTCTCTATCAGTAGCAAGGAACTGCCCAGGGAACACAAAATATCAGATGATAACCATTGTGTATTGTACTCGTACCCTGCTGCCTGGGAGCTCTTTCTGAAGACCTAGCTTGGAGTCAACATTGCTCCAGGCCATGCTGAGAAACCTTATCATCCTGCAGGGAATACAATAGAGGTGGTGGTGCTTTTGTGGGGATTCCTGTGGCTCACATAGTTATGACTTGCCAGCCATGTGTTTCTGTTTAACATTTAGGAGAACTCTCCAAAGTAGAAAAACGCTACAAAAAACCAGAACATTACTGAAGATCTGCCCAGCTATTCTATCTTGTCTGTGTGAGTGCTCTGGGTGACTGATCTCTTATTGTTTTGATATATGGATCCCCCCTCAGGGAAGTCAGCTTGAACATTTTATATCTGATGCTGTATGGGGCACTGCAGCACATTGACTTATTTCAGAGGTGCCTCAGGTGCTGTTATTTGAGGTAACTGTGTACTCAGGATGTAAAGTCATGTTTGTTTGCTCTAGCCTCTTGACTTGGTTTGTAATTTTCATATCTCCATGTGTCTTAGTGTTCATCTGACAGTAGTTATCCTCCTTGCCTGTAGCTCTGGTCTACATTAGTAAGCTGGTTAATGTCCAGTGCTAAAAAGCCTGACTGAATTTTACCTTTGCCAGTGTATGGACATTGCATACAAGAGAGTGGAGCAGGGATTTTTGCATGGGTGTGTAGTGAGACAACAAGGGGAAATGATTTAAAACTTGAAGAGGGGAGATCTAGTTTAGACATTAGGAAGAAATTCTTTAATTTAGGGTGATGAGATCCTGGCCCGGGTTGCCCAAGGAATCTGTGGCTGCTCTCCCCCTGGCAGTGTTAAAGATCAAGTTGGATGGGACCTTAAGTAACATGGGAGGTGCCCCTTCCCATGTAGGGGGGATGGAAGTAGATGATTTTTAAGGTCCCTTCCAACACAAAACATTCTATGATTCTGTGCTCAGCAACGTGTAAAATTACAGATGTAAAACAAAGTGTACAGTGAGATCAATTGCAACTGATGTCAATTTATTTAGCAGAACTTTGTTATTTTTTTCAAAGAGAGCTGATCTTCTTCTCTTTCCATAGGTAGTAATATAAGTTACATTCATAACAACTGATTTTTAGCAGAATAATTAGGAATATTTCTTTGGTCCTCTATCTATATATAATTCTTTGTCTTTGGAATATATTATAATACTGCTCTGATATTTAATTAAATGAGGAAGACAGAGACAGAAAACTCTGTACCTCTGGTAGAAGCCAGTGTAGCTTAGCCTAAAAATGCATTTTAGCCAAAGCAAAGGGATATGGAAATAAAAAATAAATGCATAAATAAATAACACCAACAACAAAAACAAAAAAAAAAAAAGCAAAATTAGCAGCTCTACAATTGATGGGGGGGGGAAAAATATGGTTTCTGGAAGGTAATATAAGGGGTTTGGGTTCCAAAAGAATAAAGTTACACTGCCTAAAGTTGAAGGAGTAAAAATGTTCATACGAGTAGTAGCAACACTGTGTTCCAACTCAACAACATTGTATTTGTCCCAAAAAAATATAGAAGACCTTAAGGGAAGGAAGCACAAAGATAAATGAAGGTGAAGAGTAAGGTAAGTATGATTCATAATTGAAAGATTTTTTTTTTTTTCTCTTCTTCTTCTGAGGAGTAGTGCATCCAGTAATGGAATAGCTACTTCCTCAAGGGCACTGAAGGAGTACAGCACTTTAGATATTGAAAACAGAAAAGCCAAGAAGAATGTGGCCAACATGCTTGAAGATGTGGGTAATAATATTTTATTTCTTCAGTAATTGCCATGTATTGAAGCTCAAATTGACTCTGTAGATGTATTGGAAATAGGAAACAAAATAGGAAATACGAACAATAGAATAAATAGAAGTAATCTACAGAAATGTGCTGGAGCAGAGTTTGCTCAGGAGATAGGACATAGGAAAGTATCTCTCACCTTCATTCTCTCTAACCAGGCTCCGGGTACTTCCGCCTCTTCAAAAAATATGGCATCATTGTAAAGAAAGAAATATAGAGGTTGCTAAAGGCAGCTGTGAACAGCTAGTCTAAAAGTGACTTTTAGAGTAGATTCATAGTTTCTATATTCATTTCTACGTACTGGACAGATTCTTGCAAAAGGACAGAAGATAAAATTCATATTTCACTGATCTTGAGAATAAATGTCTTCAAATTTTGAAAAAGTGTTGGATTCAGAATTATATTTGCAGAACATTGAATAAGAATCAATTTTCTTTTACTGAAGGTTTGGTCTAACAGTCAAGCTTCCGGGATTTAGTCTAACTCTTCTGTGTGTGTCTCGTGTGTGTGTCTCATCTGGACGAGTGTTGGCTCGTCCAGAGTACTTTTCACCTTTCATGTTTGCTTTTCTGTCAAAAAACACCTTTTCATTTCATTCACCCCACAGGGCTTTAGTATCTTAGGGTTCACCTCTTCACCAAGCTACTAAAAACCAACACTCTGTAAGATAACTGTGGTTGGTAATAGCAAGGTATATAATTTCATTAATTATATAATGCAATTTATCCATTCTCTTAAGATAGACCTGTATTCTCCTGCTTTATATTTCATAAATTCCATAGATAGAATTCAGAAGAGTGCAATATGCTAGGCAGAAAATTGGAGGGACAGCTTTTCAAAGTCACAAGCATGTGTATCTCCTTGTAAATAAGTGGGAGCAGAACATTTTCAAGACCAGGGAGTCTGAGCCTTAAGATGGCTCAACAGGTATTGTCCCAGGGTCACAGAAAATAAGAGAATTGTATAACTGTGTTTTTTTTTCCATTATCCCTGATGATTACCCTGACTCACTAAAGATCACAGAGTCGTCATGTACCCCAGAGTCATAGAAACCTGAGCCTATTATTTTGACTACAAAATGTCAGCATAAGGACAAATCCTTCTCTTCCTCAAGAACATAAACTATAACGTGCAAATTGGCCTCTGAAAGCCATTTCCTTTTAAATATGTGAGGTGTGCCCATGACCGCCTTAAGTCTTTTGTTTCCTCACCTCCCCAGAAATATAATTCTCATTATTTTTTGTTCCCAAGTGCAGTGGTTACACTGACCATAATGGTGATATAATGGTCCTTGAACTGCTCTTCAAGAGAGAATTACAAAACGTTATTGGGAAGGGCTGGGTGTCTAAGTTGAATGCTATGCTTTATTACAGATATAGAAGAGTTTATGGCTTTTGGTGTTTTAAATAATAATCATGGGTCCCTGTAACATGGTGTAAATCAGAGGCTATTGCCAGAGAAATCTGTGTGTTGTGAGTAAAGGAGTATATATCCATTTCCAATGTAATTGTTCACATCTGATGAAGATTCAGTGCAGTTTAGCAGCTAGAGCTGCAAACCAGGTGGCAAAGGAAAGAAACCTGTTCATCATCATCCTGATGAAATAGATGAAATAGGTGAATAGATTAACATAATCTATTGTAATCTATTTCAAGAAATATTTTTATAATCATGTGACTTCTAATGTGACTTCTAAGTGGAGAGGTTATCTTACAAGAAAATGTATAAAAAAATAAATTATAAAATGGATTAGGGATAAAAAAAACCTCACTCTTTGCCGTTCATTACTAAATGTACATTCAGTAATCTCAGAAAGCATTTTACAGGATAAATTAAAAGCATTTTTAGCATAAAAATACCTATTAAAGTGTACAATTCTGTCCTGTGGGTGATGTGAAGCAGATGAAGAGATAAAGCAGTGAATAAAATAGCCTGATGACCATGTTTTAGAGGAGAACATGAGTCACTGTTAAATGATCAGACACGTATATCTTATGTCCAGATATTTAAGAGCACAGGCTGATTGTTCTTCAAACCAGACCTTAACAAGTTTTTTGAAATCTGAGGAAATTTCCTGAAGGTTGGATCCCTGCCAGTAAAAACCCAATATTTGAATAGATCAGAAGAGATGACTCAGTAAACTGGTTAGTCACATGTCAGTCTGGCCAAACTATTGGAACAGTTAATTCAGGACTCTGTCAACAAAGGATTAGGGACTGAAAATATAATTAATGCTAGTCAATATGTTTGCATGAAAAGTAGGTCTTGTCAAACAAATGTGCTATACTTTTTTTGACGACATTACAGGTCTGGTAGATAAAGACAATGCTGTTGACATAATATACTTGGATTTCTCCAATGAATTTGATTTAGTACCACATGACATTTAGATTAAAAATACCTACATTATATGGAATTAACAGGGCACACATTAGATGGATTAAAACTCCCTGTCTGACAGGCCTTGAAAGGGAGTTTTTAATGGAGAGAAATCAATGACTTGAGTTTCTGCTAATGCAGTCTCGGAGGAATTAGGGTTTTAATCCAGCTCTCCTCAGCATTTTTAACAATAAGATAAATCTTCAACAGTAACATCTGAAGATGTCACAATGGTTTTTAGATGAACAGTGAAGACTGCAGCAATGATTGTGTTTGGAATTTCTTGGCCAAAGGTTCAAAACTGAACAGAGTTATGTTCATAAACCAAACAAAATGTGCAGCACCCATCAACAGAGGATACAGATAAAAATACAGGATAGAAGACACTTTACAGAAAAATAAAAGCAACTGAAATATAATATCAAAAGTAGGAAATATGAGGTTGTGACAGTATGTTATTTTGGTATGATATTCTAAAAAATACAGTCTTAAAAAATACCAAGAAGAAAATACTGGTGCAAATATGTAATACTGTCACATCAACATCATCATCATCATCATCATAATAGTAATACATTTTTTAATTAAAAACAATTTACATTTAAAAAAAAAAAATAGCAATTTTTTTCTCTTTCTTCATCTACAAAAATGTTAGATATTTCCAAATATTCTTTCAGCTTTTTTGGTCTCAAAGATTCATATTGATTTTGACCATACTTCATGAATAATTCCCACCCCTCTGGAACCGTGTTATGCTGTTGTTATATTTTTTTCCTAATGAGTGTACTCATTCAAAAAACACAGTCATTCATTTCTGATCATTACTCAGCAGTTGTAGAAAGCCTGCTAAATTTCTTGTCATTCCTTGAAATAAAATGGAATAAGAAAAGAAAAATGTTTTCTGAAGAGAGGAAGTAAATATTATCAATTTTTGTTCCATGTGATTTGAAGACTGTGAATGACTACTGACATATATAAAACTTGCATAGCAGGAGATGGATGGGGCATAAATGGGTATTTTAATTTTCCAGAAAGCAGTATAATAATGACTAAGATCTAAGACTATGAGAAATCAAACTTGAAACCACATCTCACTTTCTACAAGTGGCAGTTGCAGCACATTGAATTTGATCATTAGACAACATGGCAAATTTCCTTTATTTAGCATGGTTAAGGTACTTTTCTAAAAAAAGGTGTGATTTAAACTACCTTCAGGAAGAAAAAAGCAGGCAACAGACTATGTATGAAATAGATCATCATTGCTTGCCTTTTCATCCACAGAAACTTGGAAATCAAATCAAATCAAATCAAGTCAAATCAAATCAAACTAAATCAATCTCATCATTAAAAGAAGAAGAAAAAAATATCCTTTTGGAATTGGTGGAGGTTTTATAAAAAGATTTGCATTTCATCTTTCATAATTATACTCTACAGTCATAATAATTCAGGATGTTTCTTGTTAAATACAAAATAGAGTAATTCCTGACTGAACCTCTGGAACTCCTTCTGGAGCTTCAGTGATGTTAAATTACTATTTCTCTGCCAACATTCCTCTCTCTTTTTGATTGTCATATCCCTGAAAATGTACATGTCCCCTACAGCCTCTGAATGCTCCTCTGCATTTATTCTATCTCTCATTTCTGGGCATTGCCTGTGTTTAATTCCAAGTGGTTTTTCTAAATGTGTCCATGAGCACATGTACTATGCATCCAATTTGGTTATCTCATTATGTATGCCTGATGAATTTGTATACATTCTTTTTAACTTGGATCCCAGCATGTGGCTCATTGCTTCACTCTCCCTGTGTCTGACAAGTAATATTATTTTCCTTGCTCCATAAATCAGCAAGTTATGTTGATAGAAAGTGATCTGAAATATGAAAAAAATATTTATTTATTTGATTTTTTTATTTTAGACATGAAATATTGCAATTTAGAAGAAGCTGGACATATTGCATAAACTATTTCAATGTTCTTTTAAGCCTAAGTGTTTCTGCTACTGTCTGAAAGTATGTTGTGAATACTTGGGAGGTACTTTTTTTTCTCCTTTTCCCTATTGTATACACAGTGAATTATGGGCTCTAAAAATGAATTTCCTCACAGACCATAAGAATCCATGGCTTGTAATAATACACAGTGGGTTTTTTTTAGAACTGTTAGGAGAAATGATCTGTGTGAAAAAAATTTTAACTGTAAACTACAGTTAAAATTAAAATTATAAGTATCCAACTAATCTTAATTCAGTGCAGTTCTAAATACTGAGGGGGTTTCATGAGGCCTTAGGAAATCAGGGAAAGGAGGGCACATTTCTAGTCTATTCCTATTTTCATATTGTCATATATAATAGCACATGCTGGTGAAAATCAAGGCATTTTTTCAGAAATTATGTGTATTAACTATTTCCAGTTCTTCCTTTATGATGGTACTGTGTACTGCTCTTTGGCTGCTGGCATCTTGGTTGGTCCACCTGCAAAAGAAAATGTTGAACAGCAACAGGCAATTTGTTGCTTGTGAAAAGTTTCTGAAATGTCAATGGAATGAATCAGATCTTCTGAAAGTTATTGAGGACTTTTGAATTTTAAGAGCAGGTGAAAGTGACGTTAGAGGGATGAAGCCCATGGGCCATGACTGATTCTGTCTTTCCAAGTGAAACAACAGATGGACACATCCCTTGGTGACCCATCTGTCCCATAGTTTCCAATACACTTTGGCTGTATACTACACTTTACAGAAATTATGGAGGTGCCAGTTGTTGGAGGCAGTGATAATGGAAACGTCTGCTGAAAACTGATTATTTATTTGATGCTTTCCATTCCCAGTGCAGTGTGTGATCTGCTCTGGGCACAGGAAATGTTGCTGCTGCTCCACTTTAGCCACTTTTTATGGTCTTGTCCAAGGTGACTAATAACTTCTTATGCAACATCCTCATACTTGCTTTTCTTTTTTTTTTTTTTTTTTTTCTTTGTGACCATCAGGTGGACCTTCTCCAGCTTTGCATTAGCCTTTTGATCACAGAATTTCACTTTGCTTTGTGTTCTGAGCTAGGCTAGCGCAGTACATAGGAAAGCAAGGCAAGGATGGGCAAGAGCTTAACACAAAGGTCTAATAGGGGAAAAAAAAAAAAAAAAGAGAGGCAAATAAATTTTCCCTTTAATTAGCCTAGAGATGAGAGTCTGCATCAGCTATACAAGAACATTTCCCACTGAAATCAGTAAGTGTTTCTTGAGAGGGGAGGAAAGCAGTCTAACCTGAATATGATTGCTAGGATATGTGTGTACCTTTGTGTTAATACTCTTCAGTGGTTTGCCAGTTTCTGTTCATTCTGTTCCCAGCAAGGACAAGGATCATCACATGGTACCATGTGTGCTGTGTTACATAATGATGACTCACCCCCAAGAGATAGCAGGAGATTGGAAATGATGAAAAGGGGATGCTAAGATAGCAAACACTCTTCATGCATTATAACGTCTGTGAGTTTCCAAATAGATACCTTGGAAAAAAAAAATAAAAATGATATATGCGTGTTGATTTATTGAACAGGTTGTCCAGCCCATGTGTAAAATCTTAGTGACAGCAGAGTACATCATGACATCCTGCAGCTATCCCTGAGCTTACTCATCACCTACTGGGAAATACATTGTGCTTGTTCATTACCGCCTCCTCTTTCCAGGGACATACATTTGCAAGTTGTCTTCAATTTGCAATAAATAAAAAAATAAATAAATAATCAGGCATAAAATCCTTTGTCAGGTTTATTCCCTTGAATATAACTTAATGTATTCTTCCCTCACATGTGTTCTCTCCTCTATGCCTTGTAGCACCTGTGTGCAAGCATTCAAAGCTCTAAAGTTGTGGGTGTGTTTTTTTCTGATAATGGCTTTCTTTGCTGGCTAAATAATGATGCTGTGGGCTATAAACACACTTGAGCCAAAAAAAATGTTGCCTTCTGCTTACAGAGCCTTCTCATGGCAAGGCAGGTATCCATGGCTAACCTCATCTGATTTGCTTTACCAGATGAAGAGAAAGCTAAGGGCAATTAAACAGTCAGGCCTTAGCACCAGAGTAGTATCTCCAGACCTGCTGAGAGCTTTGCAAAGAGTGATTTCATTCAAAACAAGATTAGGAAAAAAAAAAAAAAAAGAATGAAAGTGGCTTTCGGCTTTTGGCCAGATGGAAATGTATTTTTGAAATGTCTGTTTATAACAATATTTTCCCAGTTTTCATCAGCTTTCGTCATCTGCTTAGTTTGTTTGTTGTCTGAAAACCTTTGAAAGAAAATGTTTTCACAAATGTGAAACTTTACATCTCTATTTTTCCTTGTCTTCCAAAAGCAAAAAAGAAAAAAAATATGTATTAAAAAATAAAAACAAAACAGGAAAAGAAAGAGAAAAAAAAAAAAAGATATTTCTTCCTCCTACAATAAAGACCTTGTCCTGCCTGGTCCTTAAATCACTTCCATTGAACCCAGATCACTATGGGCTTGGAGGACAAGCTCAATTTTATCACAAGGAACTGAAGAGGAAGGGATTATTAGAGGGAAAAAAAAAAAAAAAAAATCAGAAAAGAGATGGCAATATTTCAACAAGAAGAAAATCTGTTTCCCCACTGTTACTTTCTGCACCCTCAATCAGCCACTTCTCAGGTCTCAGGAGCTTGTGTACACTGCAAGTGGCCTTACTAGAATGTTTGCACAGAACTCATCAAAAAGAACTAAGAACTCATCAAAACTCCATCTACTCCAGCCCCAGGCAGTTGAATAGGCATAGCTGGAAACTGTAGGAAAAAGTATAATATTGTAAATAGGGGGTGAAGCCACAGCACAGCTGTTTATTTGCCTGGTAGTGCAGACCTCACCATGAAAGTCTCCTGATGAAAAGCAGTATGTTTTCCACCTGCCATGGATCATGACCAGAGTGATGGTCTCAATATGATCTAGTGATGGGTACAAGTTCATTCATGAAAACAGTTCTGCTATAGATGTGGACCAGTTGCCCATGGAAAGAGCAGAAAACTCATCACCCAGACTACAGCAGACGTTTCATGTCACTGCTTCACCATGGCTGAAGCAATCCCACTGTGAATTTCTCTTTCTTCCAGGAAAAGCAAAAGTAAGAGGTCAGCTCTATGAGTTCAGAGCAAATATGCTTTTTCTGTTGATTCCAGCTTTGCACCCTTCCTTAGATGCAGCAGAGGGATTTATGACAACTTGGTGAAGTGATGACCATGCAAAGATTCAAATCATCTTGCATTTTCTAGGATCAAAATTTATATTTCTACCACAAAACACCTTATACTTTCAATTTGGTCACAGTGAAGCTGGTAATATACAGAGGACTTTGTATCCTTTTTTTTTTTTTTTTTTTTTGCAAGACTGTGTTAAACCTACATAGGCTATACTGTCTCTTTTGAGTGCCAGATATAAAAAATATGAGACTTTTGTTCATTCTACTTCTGTACATTCTTATACTCTATTCTGTAGATGGTTTTGGCGAGAGGAGAGACAACATTTTACTTTCACCACAATTACAGTGAAGTCTGTGAAGAGTTACCTAACTAAGATCCCATTATATTACCAGGATCTTAATTAAATTTACCTTTCAGATGTATTTGAGATTTCCTCCCTACCTGACCTCCAGCTACCTTTTTCAGCAAGTATGATTTTCTTCTTGGTACCACAATATATCTGCCATATATCTCTGGAATAGTTTCTCAGATATTTTGGGAAATTTCAAATGCCTCTAAGAGCTATAGCAGGCCAGGTCTGGCTGGTGCTGTCAGTAAAGCCTCAAGTTAGTCATCTAGCCTGAAATTCTTTCAGCTGCTGGGCCCTCAAATCCAAAGCTCTCTTCCACCTTTGTATAACTCTTCCTGCATTCATGACAAAAACTGAATCAAGTGATGGAAGCTAGGCTACGTTTGTAATGGGATTAATGGAGTTTTTAATGGATAATTTATGTCTGATCAAATGCATTCGGAAGGAATGCTGAACAAAAATGCTCTAGCAGACATGATTTAAGGAAAATAATAATGACAAAAAACTTTCATTTCCATTTATAATCTACCTTTTCTTGACCTTAATTCAGTTAGTTTATGCAATATTCATGCCAGCAAAAAATCTTTCCTATATCTTTTTTTAAATAGTTCCACTGTAAGCTTGAATGGGTAGTAAGAGACATAGTAATAATGAATAGAATCTTTTGAAATATTCATAGGCATATTCAAAGGGCTCAGAATCTGATCTTTTCCCATTGTTTCAATTTTACAGAACTGTTCTGGTTTGGTAGAATTTCCCATTATATATATTTTTTTTTTCATTCAAAAAATAAGACAACTTTCATTCTCAGCTTTTTTTTTTTTTTAGCTTAGGTTGATCAGGATCAGTTTTCTCATCACAACATAATATGCAGAACTCTAAGCACATAGATTTTTTGTAGTAAAGTCATAAAAGCAAATATTCTAGAGACACAGGATTTACCAGTCTGAAATTGCAGTTTAGGAATATGGTAATTTCCATGCAAAAGAAATATCAGAAATAGTGCTGCATAAAAGCTGCTCTTTGCAAAGTCCTTACAAGCACATTGTAAATACTTTAAGTTATTCAGGGTATAAATCTTTATTGTTCTTGCACCTGTCACAATATTTTATTAATATTCTGACCTTTATTTAAATTATTGCAGACTAGATGAAGTCTGTGAAATGGACAGTTTACAACAATTGCAAATCTAGCTTTGAGACTCTGGTAAGCTTCACTTATTCTTCAGTTAACTTAATCTCTTCTATAATGGTTATGATCACAGTTCTGAATGTGGCCACCATTATGAGTAATCAGTTTGCAAGGCAGATACCTTCTCCAGTCCTCTGTTTTTCCAAGAAAAGTGTTAAATAATAAATGGTGATAGTTGATGTAAGGTCGTTGTCATTAGGTATGGCATCCTGGGATGTGGATACACAGCTAAGAATCTTATTGTCTCATCATCTTCTCCTGTTATAAGTGGAGAACCCTATGCACTGCCCCTCTCTCAGTCTCCTGAAAACCTTGTCTGCATTTAGACAAAAGAGAAAACACCACAAGTATTTCAAGGAAAATAAGGGAAAAAAAAAAAAAAAAAAAAAAAAAAAGTGAAAACTAAGCCCTGGAGAAAAAAAATAAGCTATCTGAATTATTACTCTTTTCAGGGTAGAAGGAAGCAGACCCCAAATGACACTGCAGCTGGCCCAGCAGTACATCAGTGTTCCCATGCCTGCAGTGGCACTTGACTATGTTTTGCCTCTTTATTGTGCACACCAGGTCCTGGCTCTGGGAGAAGGAAGGAGATGCTGGAAAAGTGAGAGAAGCTGAATTAGAGACAGGTAGCAGAAATTTATGGGATACCTGAATCCATAGGAAACTGTACTCATGTTACTCATGAAACAAGCTGTTGGCCAAAAGTTTCCATAGGAGGAAAGATAATCCTGCTGGTCCTGCTCCCCAGGGGGAGGCCAGGGAGGTCAGAGCAATCCAAGCCATCAGAGCCTTGGGAAAAAGAGACTTTGTTTTGAGTTTTGCCGATTTTTAATTAAAGTGTTTATCATTCCACAGGAGATAAGAAGACACAAAGTGAGAGGATTTTTTTTTTCCTTATTCTTATTTATTTTTCTTCAGCCCTTCCTCCCTTGTGAATAACAGCACTTCAAGTGAAACAAAATTCTCCCCTTGGTCAAACACACTGGAATTTTGTTGGAAAAAAAGCATCTGAAGTTGTTTCCATCTTATTTCTTTCTTACTAAATGGTTTGCCATCCACTTTACAAAGGCAACCTCTTTCATGTCGCATAACACATCCTTACTGGCAGCTACAGTGTGTGCACTTAATTAGAGCATTTTTTCCCCCTAGATATAATGGCACCAATTAAATTACCTTGCAGCCTGACCTTAATATGGCAGGAATGATTATTCCATGAAACAGTTAGGGCTCTAATTGACATGAAGTGCCTGCAAAATATGTCTTTTGCAGCAGACCCTGTCAAAGTCACATTGATATGCTAATACCTATAGCTGGCAGAATCACTTCATAAAGAGAGACACTGAAAATTGAATTATTTCAATTCCAGTACCTAGGAATCTAGTGATCTGTCTGTATATGTAACTAAGTAGGTGCAGTACTTTAGATGGGTAAACAGCTGTACTAGGGCGTTGCTATGGAAACTGCTTGACTCATGACAATTGTGTTAGTGATGAAGTCATTAGTGGTGTGAAATGTACTTTGAGGCTGTCAAGTGTACACTCCAGGAATATTTCAACAGTATTAGTGGAGCCTTTTCATTTGAATAATTTAGGCTTTCACATATGATCTCGTTATGGTGCGGGGAAACGGCATGCCACAGCCACGGCGCGACTGAAGCTTAACACAGGAGGATTGCTCTTGTGCAGTTCTGCACTCAGATGCAGTTGGTTCCTGAATGCAGAATAAAGCTCCCTTTATAACTGAGTTTTCCACATTTTTATTTCTTCTTTTTTTTATATAAAGAATGTTTTTATATTAAAAATGTTTTGAGGTACAGCACCGTTCAAAGGATGAACTGATTAAACTTTTACGGTGCCAAGCTGAATATGAAGGTCCAGACCTCTGTTGTTTCTTTTTTTTTTTCTTTTTACACTAGCTCCAGATATACTCCAGAGAAACTACAAGTAGGTTCAGGATCACAGAGTGCTACTTTTTCCTCATCTTAGCTCTTTTATCACTGCTAATGTGATATAAAGCTGAATGTGTGTTATAAAGCTGAATGATGAATCTCAACACTTTTCAAAGTGTTGGAAGTCCTTTCTTCCCTTCCTTCTTGTTCTAAGTATTTCAGACTACAGAAAGGTGGGAGGGGGTTTTTTTGTTTGATGTTTTGTTATGTTTTGGTTTGGTTTGGTTTGGTTTGGTTTGGTTTGGTTTGGTTTGGTTTTTTTAGGCCAGCAGGGAGATACAAAGAAGACCTCAGAAGGTCTTTGACAAGCTGTCTGAAGAGACTCCTCTGGTATTTCTGTACCCTCTGGCAGTAGGGTGCTGGCTATTGCTGTGATGTTTATCCCTTTATACATTCTGCTCCTCTAGTGGGTTGTCCCTGGGCAGGCAGGTAGAGAGGGAGCACAGCTCACAGGTCTACCTGCTGGCAGCACACCATCTCTGCTGTGTCAGCCACCTACCAGTCCCATCTCAAAACAAATTGTGCCCAGAGTAATGTAGCTTAGAATTCAACTTTCAATAAATTAAAAGGGGTGGAGCACCTCTTTAGTCTGCAGTACACATGTAAGTAGGAACACACATGGGTGCAAAAAGTGCCACCAGTAGCAGGAGATCAATGCAAGAGCTCAAGATTGTCATCAAGATAAGGCAGCAGCCTACTAATACCAGGACCTTGTGAGTTGATCTTATTTCTTTAGAGTGTCTGATCTATTGAAATGCAATCTAATGCTGTATGTTCACCCTATATGTTCAGCCTAATACTGTATAATCACCAGCCTCTTATGTATTAATTACAGCTTAGCTTTACAATTGGGATGAGCAGAAAAGTAAGCATGAAATCAAAGCTGGATTTGATTAGCATACTTTGACGGGATCTCTACTAGTCAAGGGTATCTTTAACATTGTATTTAAAGTGTGTGCATCTGTGTGTGAGGTGGAGAAAGAGACATTTCAGCTGACTCTGGCAGCATAACAAACTATTGCAAATCATTACCAGTTTGAAGAGATTTGAGCTGCTCATAGAGTTCAATGGCTTTCTGAATTAATTTATTTTCCTGTCCAGTGTCTTCTGTTCCACTGGGGGAAAAAAAAAATACACACACACACAAACACACACACACACACACATATATATACAATCTGCTTTTCCCCTTGGAAACAAGCCTATATTATTTACAGAAAACCTATCTTTCTTATTCTTTTTGAAAATATAAAATGATCTACTGGTGTGAATAAGCTACTGGAAAAGTGAATAAGACAAGCAGATTAAATTCTCATAGTTTGACACAACCACTCCATATAAAGAAAAAAGACTATACATCAAACTCCATGTTGAAATCCTGAAATTCTTTCAAACCTAACACATGAATCCAGATTTCACACATTATTAATTGTTTGGGATTTTTTTCTCCCTTGTTCAGTGACTACATAGAAGGTCAATATTTTGGACTGGCCAAGATAGATTTTACGTTTGATCCCAAAATTAGCTTCCTTCCATCAAAAACTGGAAAAATCTGAAAACATCCCTGGAGATTTGGCTGGGAAAAATTAATAAAAGCTTCACAATAAACTGTGAACAAAAAAATAGAGGTGCAATTTTGGTATTATTCCTTCCATTATTCCTCCATAAGATTCTGTGACAAATTGTCTGTCGACCTTACTTTATTTTTTTTTTTTAGCAGCAATAACAAAAACACAGGCAGAAATTTTTTACTTAGTCTTCAAAGTCCTGTACCAGTTAGCTCAACTTTAGACCATCTTTTGGCACATGATAAGCCACACATCAGCCCTAAAAGCTATTTAGCCTCAAGAACTTCTGTGTGGGAATATGTGGTTTACATGGAGTTGATATGAAGGGCCAAGATCCAAATCTGCTGTATGGGAGGGAGGTCCTAGTATTCCATCTTGTGCCTGGATGTTCATACAAGCAAGGAAGGACTTCAAGATATCAAGATTCCATCATTAGAATAAGATGTCCAGGAAATTGAACAGGCACTTGTTTTCCCCTAAAAATAAACCATATTTAAGTTCTGTGTGTTTGAAATTGAGACGGATATATTTTAGGTCATGGACAACAGTTTATATCTGAGTTGTGTCTGGTTCTACTGAAGTTTTCATTGCGGAAATCTGTGCATGTGCATGTGGAAATCTGCTTGTGCCTGGCTGCTGAAGTTCCCTGCCATCATAACTGAGTATAACTATTTGGGTTTTTTCTGTGTAGGGTTTTTTTTTATTATTTTTATTTTTATTTTATTATTTTTATTTTTGGGATCGCATCCTGAGTTGAAGAATTGGAAATTTAAACAAAAAAACCAATGAAAACACAAAAAACAACAGCAGAAAACAAAACCAAACCAATACCAAACACACAAAAAAGGAAGTAGGTTTGACTGTCATCCATTGTCCACATTTGGCTTTTTAGATAGGTTGAGCAAGGTGTTATGATTTTTTCCACCACAGAAACCTGTGGAAAACTCTGGGGCAAATTAGGAAGCAACCCTGTGTTTATTTCATGTATCTAAGCCACCTGATGTAACCAAATTTACTCAGCAGTGTCTGTGCCTTTCAAAGATGCTTTGGGATCTCCTACAGTTTCTTTCTGGCATAGGCTCACTCAGGCAACATCATCCTTCAGGTAACATTTTTGCCTCAGAGATGGAGCTGTGAACTCATGCAGCCAGCCAAAACCTTTTTTTTGTTTTCTGGATCAGAGCTCAGTGTCAAGTGGGATTTAGAGACTCTGACCTTCCTCTCTTCTATCTATAACTGGCATATCTTGAAAAAGCTTTGCAGATTTTTAATTCAGTCTTGCCCAGATGACACTGATGTTTTTCAGGCCATTTTGAAATGGGCTTTATTGGAGCAGAGAAAAAACCCAAAGCCCAGCAAAGAGATTATGTGTAAAAGGGAGAGAGGCTATGTTGTCTCCCCAAAGTACAGACTTCAGGGAAGTATGAAATGACACTTCTGGCAATTTTTTTCCTGGCTTCCCCATCAATGAAAGCCTATTGGGTGAATGAAAGTGAGCAGAGAGAAGCTTGATCATCTTTGTTCAGTCCTCCAGAGGACTGCTTCCTGCAGCACTGATGTGTTGGTTGTTTTTTTTTCTCCCTATAAGAAGCAGCAGCAGAATGTTAACAAGCTTCATTTTCTGTTCCCAACAACTAGGTAGTGACCTTTGACCACTTCCCTGGCTGTTTGTGTTCTTGATGCTGATAGAGCCAGATTTTCACAAGACAGACCTGGTTAATTTTCATGGCAACCACACTGTTGCAAACCAATTAGCAAGCCAGCTTGATAGGGTAAGGTTGCAGAGATGCCCATGGCTACTTTAATAAAGTTTCTTGTGTATCAGTATGATGCTATTGATTTTTCTCCCTTTGGACCAAAAGACTAAAGTTCAAGCTCTAAAGCACATAAAGTGAAAACTGTGGAGATTCCATACCATGTATACTAATTTAACCTTTTGGGAAAAGAAGAAAATAACAATAATTAAAAAAAAGAAAAGCAGACTTCCTTCTGCTTTTGTACACACTGTTTAATATTTATGCAAATAAAACTGTGGCTGCTCTGATGATTCTGCTGGCCTAAAGGTCACCATGTATTACAGATGGAGCTACCAGCAGAGAGCCAGGCACTTTGCAGAGACACATAGGAAAACATGATTCCCACATGCAGAGGCAGCATCAGAGGCAAAGAACTGTTGGAAGTACAAAAGCAACAGAACTCAGGGCCCCTGAGAAAGTTACTGCTGCTCAATATGTCTTGCCCATCAGTTAAGCCTGGGAAGATATTATGCAGGCTCTTAGCCCACTGAGAGGTGGGTTTAAGCCACTTTGCCACCTTTTTTCTGGCTTAAATCTCTTCCTTGGTGATATTTAGCAGTTGGCTGTGAGAATGGTATTACAAGGAGAGTGATCCCAGATGGATGGGGTGGAGACACTGCATCATATAATTGTCATTTAATGTAATTGATTGTCTGATTTTGTTGGAAAACAACTGGAAGCTGGCACTGGCTGAGCAGAGAAGGGGAGAACAGAAGATACAAGAGGCCTCTCCCTGGTGCAAGCCAGCAGCATCCTGAAGAACTGATAAGGCTGGCCCTTGTTTTTGGTTCTGTATTTGTGTGTCAGCTCCATTCTCAGCTATCAGCTCAGGCTCAGTTTCTGCCAGTCCAGAGGCGATCCAGTCCCACTGACCCCAAACGTGCAGAAGTTGTGAGCCAGACTCCACAAGCTTTGGGAACAGTGAACAATAACAAGGGGGTTTATTTTCTTTGCCTTCTGTGGGACTGGAAGTTTTAAGACAACCCTTTGTCTTCATCTTTAATCTCCTTTTATGAATACAAAATCTATAATATAGCTTAAAGAGAGAGAGAAAGAAAGAAGTGAGCTTTGCTGTGATGTAGTGTTTTCATGACAGTTTGTGGGCTCCCTCCCAAAACAGGCTGAACCCCAAACCACATTTTCCTTCATTTTTCAGTCGCAGAAATCCAAAGGAATTCAAAAAGATGCTTGCTTTGGACAAACAAGAACATTTTGTTTAATGTGATCCATTTATTTTTTATCCTGCAGTCTGAAAACTCACTTGGCAAAGCTGTTTTCCAAGGAAGTGAATTAATCCTGTGTTTTAATGAGTGTTCCAGTAGGTAAATGGTTGGCAAGGTGCCATTTTTACAATCTGTAATGTACAGTATGTGATGCTTAAAGCCATTAATAACAATCATGAACTTTGTGGATTTGGGTAATTCCTATAAGATATTGGTTCCATAAACAGAAGCCAAATTGACAGGCTGCTGAATAATCCAGCTCTATATATTTCATTCTACTTTGTGGCTACTTTGCTGTGTACTGTTTCCCCAAGCTCCTAGTGTGAAATGCCTCTCAGTGTGAATGAACTTAGAAATTTATATCCACATAAGCTTGCATTTGCCTCTGCTGTGTTAAGATCAAGATGGTCAAAAAGGAGTAAGTTGGATTCTTTGCCTTTGTTGTACCTTTATTGAGAAGCACCGAGTGAGAACCATCTTCTGACCTGTCCCCAGCCACTGAGGGAGGATGCAGGGGCCCCTTTCATTCCTTTCATGGGAGAGAGAGAAGGACCTTACATCCTGTAGCATTTTGGTGACAGGTTTGCATACTGCTCCTGACATGCTGCAGAGCTGTCTCTACAATGAGGCCTGCTGGGCTGGGAATGCAGAAAAAACAGTCAGGTGCCATTTATTCTGTTTCCATTACTCACATGCAGTATGGGAGCTGCCTGTCCTGCTGAAATACAGCATCGAGCTTCTGCTTATGAAATGGCAAATTTACTGTATGTAAATCTATATGGACTGTACACTTCTATACTGCACTCCTCCCCTTTGAGTGCAGAAGCTAGAAGAAAGGCAGCTTCTCTTGCATTTTACTGACCATCCTGAAAAAGCAGTATGTGAAGTGACATACTATGCATAACCCACTCACTTTTAGTTTACAATTGCATCTCAGCTCCTGAGACAGCCAGGAATCAGTGTGGTTGTCAGAGGGTGAGTTCTCAGAGTAAAATGGGACACTGCTTAGCTCAGTTTTGTTCTTTGCCTTGGACTCAATTTCTACAAAATAAAACTGCATGCGTCTGCACCAAAAGCACACAGGGAGTTTTCCATCCATCGCTGCAAAGGAATAAGTTTTTTTTCAGGTATATTCCTCCACATAGTCTGGTTTTAGGTGGCTAATCTGCTAGACCCCTCCGAAGAAAGCTCAGAGGCTCTGATGAAATATAGGGTATCCTGAAATGGTATTGAGTAGTCTTTATTTTTCAGACTTTTTCTTCTTTCTTCTATTTCAAAGCCTGGTAGAAACCTTTTGCAGATGTTCTTGGATTGTTAAAACATGCATCAAACTTAACTTGGACCACCTACAAATGGAAAACTAAATTTTTGGAACTGAAAGAGAAGAAAAGAGCTATGGTCCTTCAAAAACATAATACAAATGTGTGGTGGCATTTGCTGAGTGTTGATATTGTCATAGTTAATGAATTTAGAGGGTACACAAGGGCAGTACAAATCCACAAAGGCTTCACAGCATCCTAACCTGCAATCATGACAGGAATAACCATTTACCCAGAGCACCACCTTTTGGTGCAGGTGCTTTCTGCAATGAATATGATTGCATACCCATGAGAGACAGATGAAACAGGAGACAGAAGCTCAAGTCTACCTTCTTTCTTCAAGATTAAGGTATTCAGCTATGGAAAACAATTATTTTAGCCTAATGAAAATGAATACACCAACATTTGACAGGGCTCTGGGCTCACTGCTCATTGATCCTTTCTGAGTAGTGATTCTTTGACACTACAAGAGAAATTAAGAGTGGTCTCATCATCCTGTGCTGTTTTCAGCTTGTTGACATACATGGCAGGAGTGCTCACCAGGAGTTTTGTGACCTTCCAAGGTGCTGGGATGTTGGCACAAAGTTAAGAGCCCAGGAATGGTGTAGAAGGACACCTGAGACTGATGAAACTCTATTTGTGGTCCATCATCCATCTCATGGAAACAGTTGAAGTAAGACATTTGGGACTTTGCTGGCTGGGCTATTTTGACTAGCAGAACATTCAAATGCAGCATCCAAATCACAAACAGCTTGAGGGAAAACCAAGGGGAAGTTTACCTTTAGCAGTTCCTATGTGGTTTAGCTGCATTACAGGGCAAATACTGTTTGATCTGGCTCATTTACTCTTGGTCTGCTACAAGAACCAGCAGGTTCTTCAGAACATATAAGAGATCATATTTATATACTGCTGATGATCCTCTTCCATCACCAGCAAAGTATGGACCAAGTTAGACAGGTGCAAAAAAAATGTTTGTTAGTAATAAGGAGAGCTGGGAGCTGCTTGTGAAATCAGCTAGAGATGGTGATCTTCAAAGTATTTGCTCTATTTATTCCATTGCCTTCTATTTTGCAAGTTTCCCAAAGGCACATAATCAAGACAGAGAGCGGTTTAGCTTTCCAAATCATAAAAAGAGCATAGATATATAGATAACTTAGTCATTTTGCCAAGGCATGAAGCCTTCTACCAGTCTGGATTGAAGAGAATAATCTCTCAGTGTATGGACTCACGCCAGGAGGCTGATGGTACCAGAGCTGCAATTATGTGTGGCACAGAAACACAGATGATGTATGAGGTTTACAGAGATGGTGCTGCCGAGGTGTTTTGCAGTCTGGTGCAAGATTTAGTGTAGGATTCATAGGGGTGTCCTCAAGACTTCAGACATCCCAGCATGAGATATCACAGCAAGTGGGATTAAGCAAAAAGGAAACAGAAAATAAAAAATAAAAACACCAAAGCACCCATTCCCCTCTCTCTCCCCAGAGTTGTCAGAAGTCAAGCATTTCTGGGATGTAATCATTCTGTAGATCTCAAATCTGCAGTTCAGGCATGTTCTGAACAACTTTTTTTTTGTTCTCGTGGTATTTCCAGGCCAAGTTTGCAGTCTACCTCTGAATTCTTCTGGCTGCTCTTATGACTGAATATGCTGGATAAATTGAAAAAAAAATGGGAATGAGAAAGGTGCCACAGTATGCAGAGAGAGGCAGGGCTGGTAACCCAGAAATCTTGGTTTCTTACTTTGGAAGTGCTTGAGCTGGGCAAGCCACTTCGTCTGTGTATTTCTAAAATTTCCCTTCTTCATCCAGAAAATAAAGACATTTGAATATCTTGAAAGTTTTCAGTGTTATAAAGCATAGCTATTGCTCACAAGAATTCCCTTGTGAATTTCCTCCCTCTCCCTTGTACCTGATGAGCTTCTCTTCATATAGCCAAGGGCTGATTTTACCTGCACCCATTAATGCTGTTTGAACCACCAGGCAGAGGAAGGTCCAGAAAATGTTTGACAAGGCTAGTACTACTTCTGTCATATTTTGTGTTCACAGGACAACTATCCGCTGCCCCTTTTGTTAGAAGAATAATAATGCTTCTTTGATCTATTTTAGCTCTGGCATTGTGCTGTGTAATTGTACCCATTCTCCAGAGAGGAGCAATCCCTCAGCAGGCATTACATCCCGATGAACAGAGGCAGTATGGGCTGCTCTGTATCGAGAGATGGGAAGCATGTATAAATCATGGGAACCCATATGAAATTAAAAGGCTGACCTCTGTGCAGTTCACATACACAGTTCCCAGGCCCTGCCAATCCACCAAGATGGATTTCTGAGCTGTCACACTCAAGTCCTTTGAAAACAACCTCTCTGGCAGTTAAAATGAATTGGCAGAAGAGACATATGGGGAGTGTTGCTCCCAGATTGATGAGGTATTTGAAAGAGAGCAAGTTACACATGTAGGTTATGTATAATGCCTTGCAACTCCATGTCTGTTCCATGTTTCTTGCCTTCACCTTCACAGGGTGAACTGGATTTGGGGGTTTGCTTTTTTTACTTTGGAAGCCCCACACTGACACACTAATAAGGCAGATTTGACCATGAAGGGATGTAAGCCTGAGCTCTATAAGTACATGACAAGAGAGAACGCAAGTTTTTCCTTTCCCCAGAGACACCATGCCTTGTTTTCCTGTCAACAGAAACTTTATCGACCAACTCATAGATGTCATTGACTCAGCACAAATCTGTCAGTATCATTCTCTTTTTATTTTTAATACTGTTTTAATATTAAAATTTAAACAACATGGCTCTATGTGTCAAGCAGATTAAAACAGAGGTCTCAAAACTGGACATTGTGGAAAATGATCCAACACCTACAAGCATGGAAATCCTTGTGCCATCCCTCTGCCCACAAGTGAATGGACATGAGATTATGGCTTGTCCTTCCAGAGCTCTAAGGAAGTTTTAATTCTGCCTTTGACACTTGTAAGATTTGGAGCACTGGGCAAACATACCCCACAGGAGAAGCAGGATCCAGTCCTGCCTCCTGAAATGTATGAGCAGTACCAGTTCCTATTAACAATTTGTACTTTGTGAATACTGTCTTGATTTATTCAGGAAACATAAAACTAGTGATATAAAGCTCTTTTGGGGTCAGAACAGAGCAAACGGTCTGCCTAGCAACATGGCCCTGAAATGTTTGTAGTCCTGGGGCTCTTCTCTCTTCAGCATGATTTCAAGGTAGCTCTGGTCATTTCCAAAGCCCTGCATGGGATCAGCTCAAGCTGCTTGAGTGACGACCTCAGCTTGAGTGATCATATCCATGAAAAATGCAGCTGTCAACTTGAAGTATACAGCTGCATGGAAAACAATTTTCTCCTCCCATGAAGATGTGAATATAAAAGCATTTTTTCCTGCAAAAATGAAGATAAAAAGTCAAGCTAGAGATAGTTTCATGGACTTAAAATTTCAAAACTGTATCCCAGCATAGGTAAGCTCCAATATTACCTTGTATTGATTTAGTTTTACCTTTTTCATTTTTGTTAATGTTTCCCCTTCTAAAAATTTCATTATACTAACACCCTTTCCACTTGAGAGAGAGAAAACCCCTGAAATGATATTGCTGTCTCCAGTTGAAAGTGAGATTTTTGTGAGCCAGGGAGAAAGCAAATGCCTAAGCCTGAAACCACTCCCAGAAGGGAGCAGGTCAACCTCAGTCTTGGCACTAAAGAGCAAATCTCTCCTTTCCCCTAATCGTTGCTTTGTTGATAGGAGTTGTGAGGTCTTTGGGCAAGGATCTCTCCACTTCTCCAGGGTCTGACAAAATGGAGATGGGCTACATGACTCTATCACCCAGGTGACACATCCTCTGATTTTTTTCTTTTTGAAATCTCTCTCTTATGGGTGAAACTACAGGGGAAAAAAATAAAGGAATGAAAGAGAACAATTCGAGGGCAAAGGAACCTCTGCTATGGATTTTGGTTAGATTAGGGTTTCACTCCCTGCTTCCATACTTATCTCTCAACTTTCAAGGCATCAAAGTCACATTCTTTACTCCCACCTTACATGAGGAAAATTAGACATGTTTAATCCTTACCATGTATGACTGAGAACAAGGAATAAAGCATTTGCACTGCAGGGATTTCTAATGTGTCACTGGCTTGCCAAACCTGTTCAAATATTTTTGGCCCAAAAGCAGTAAGATCAGCTCTTGTTTAATTCACTTGTATCCTCCTCCCTCAAGCAATAAATTTCTTCTCTCATTTTGAGTAATTTATTTTTTCAGTAGTCCATTCCTCATTTTTATTTTTTCTTCTCTCTAGGGACTTAGTAATATCTCCACCCTCTGTTGGTCTGGGATAGAGCTGAATAAAATATTTCTGTAATTATCTGAAAATTTGGGCCGATACATTTTTGTCGGAGACAACAAGGGATATTCTTTTTACATTAAAATATATATGTTTCCTGTTAGCAGGGTGAGAGATTTAGTCTGAAAAATCTGATGATTTTTTTATTAATATCCATCAGTGCAAAAGAAAACTTTATTCCCCTTTGGTTTTTGGTTGGCTGGAAAAAAAAAAAAAAAAAATAATTAAGGTGCTGGCACAGTTAAGGAAAGGGAGCATAAACTGAAACAATTTTTCTCTAAAGCAAGAAAAACTGCCTTGAAACCAAATAATTTTTTTTTTTTTTCCTCAAAACTTTTTGTTTCTCTGGGGAGTTTGTTTGGTTTGGTTTTTCTTTCATTCCACTTCACTAAAACTATTTTATGTTTTCCTCCTGATTTTCCCAAAAATCCATCATTGTCCAGTTCCTGTTATGGGTTTGCAGGAGGAAAGAATGATGTCAGATTGGCACCTAGGCAACATCCATCTGAGCTCAGACATATTTTTCATAGCATCTTTTCTGTACCTTCTTCTGCCCAAGTCTAAGTTAAAAGAAATAAATAATCTGCCACCAGATTATTCTGAATATCACTAGGGGTTTTTTTTCAGAGGGTTTGTGCTCTTATTTCTGGGTGGGAGGGTGCAGTGCCTATTTTTTTTTTTATTTATTTTGTTTATTTTTTTATTAAACAAATCAATTGCACTGTGGAGGGGTGGCACAGTTAATTATTTTTTCTCCCTCACTGTCAAATGTTCCCTTTGCCTTAGTATTGTTTCAAGGCTCGAAAGTATAAAACTGCATTTTTTTGTCTCAAAATGACCTTCAAAACTCAAGACAGGGCTGACTTCTTCTTGACTGTAATATTTTGGATCATTAATTTCACCAGAGATATTCCAATCTGTAATTTTATTAAGTTTCAGAGCATAACCACTCTTAGAATTGTGTTTCTAAATACGATGGGCCGTATGCTCAGCCAGCACAAGTCAGCACAGCTTTAATCACTGCTACAGTATTCCACACCAGATAAGACTATGAATGTCTTCCATAGTCTTCTGTGCATTTGGTTTCAGCCACTGTTTAGTGCCCACAAATAATCCTTGCCAGCATGCATATTAAACACCTCTAATAGTTGATTAATATATTTTTGGTAGGAAAGACCAGATGGTCTAGGGGATGCTGGGTTATTATTATCCTCATCAGTAACAATCTGCAGACCTCTGGCAACATATAAGCACTTTACAGAAGGATGGTGGGATCCTATGACATGATGGGTTTGCTTCAACTGGGATTGGTCTATGGAATGTTTGCCCACCCAGCTGTGGGTGATTGTGCCTGTCAGTGATTTGTAACAAGCTTCACCATGCACTCGTTTCACTTTCTGTGTTATTCCTACACAATTTAAACATTCCTAAAACTTACAGCTCTGGTCACTTCATAGTTTTCCCCTAAGAGATGGAAAACTGAGGGATGGAGAATGAGAGAAACTTCTGAAAAGGGAGGAGAAAAAGTCCAAAGCAAGGATTTGGATGAATGACTCCTACATTTACAATCACTTCCTAACCAGACATTGCAGACCATGCAAAGGCCTGGTCATTCATCCTCTCATCTGCCACAACCTTTCTGCTGTATTTCAACAGAAGTACAGAGCCAGGAGAGCCTGAATGCCTCCATGCCCTGGTACTGCAATGCCATCTGCAAGTTTGCACCAGTCCCAGTGCCTATGATTAACTATTTATACAATATGAAACATCCCCCATGGTGGGAAACTGGAGATTGTGGAGGTGGGATTGAGTCTCTCTCAGCAGGCAACCCACTGAGCATCGTAATTAATTGTCTGACCTGGGACACACAAGTTCAAATCTTCAGCAGCAGAAAAGGAAATTGAATTGGACTTTTCACAGCATAGGTAAATATCCCACCCTTGGTCATGAGGTGATGGAAGACCATTCCTGCTGCCTATGGTTACGCTTGGTGAAGTTAACCCTGTCCCTGCACTCTTCAGAAAACTTTAATCAAACCAATGGACTTGGGCAATAATTACTAATTCTGAAAGGAAACAAAAATATTGCTTCATTCTAAATTTCTTGAGGCCTTGAGTGAAGCTTTTACCCTAGTCATGATTTCTGTACAATGGTTCTGTCTTTGCTAAGACTGGCATTTCTTAGCATTAATAAAGTATTTTTTCATCTGCTTTAAATCACACTCTTGAACCTAATGACCACAAAATAATCTAAAGAAAAGAACATTATTAAAATGTCTGTGTGACCACCACATTTCTCATGAAAGCTTTTCTTATGGACATAACTTACATGTTTCTGAAGCTGATGGCCTTCATACAGAGGAACATTTCTTGGAAGAAAGCTGAGTGGTCAAAAAAACTCTGCTAATCTGGTTGAACTGGATATTTTAACCAATGTGTCACTTTCAGGGCTGATGGGCTGAAATGACAAAGGAAATTTTTCTTCTTTTTTCTGTTTATGTTATCAGGCTTTGACACATTCACTAGCAGTGGTGTCCCCTGACCACTGAAAGGTCTTCCTGGTTTCTCAAGGTGCAGGATTTCTCTTATAGAAAACAGCAGAGGGGACATTCCAAACATACAGATGAGTTTCAGTTCAGTTGTGGCTTTGAATCTCTAGTGGATATGAGAAGGAGAATTCTTTTTATTAAGAGATCTCAAAGTACTTTCCAGATCACTACTTCAGGGGCTGGTTACCAACGTGGACAACAACAGTTACAATAACTTTCCTTTTGAACCCCCATAAGTAGGGAGCTTTGTGTGTTGGACTTAAAAAGCTTCACATTTCCTCAAGATTTCATTCTGACCATAGTCTGTAACAAAGAAGAGTTTACAATTAAAACCAATGATCTGGAAAATAAGGACCAAATTCAAAACTACTTCATTTGAGAAGTCTGATATTAAGAGACTATATAGTACCAGGGGTCTCCTTTCTTTTATCTCAACTGATCTTGGGTCAACCTGTAATTCTGAAAAGAAGATGAAAGCATTTTGTGAAATATGAAGCATTTATACATATATATATTTATATGTATGTATGTATGTATGTATATAAGACAGTCTATCTGTGTCTATAAACAGGTTGGTCAGATGAGCAGTTATGTAACTGGCAATAGGCAGACAGATTGTGAAATAAGATAAAATTCCAAGGTGGAAGGATTTTTGTGCAGTTAAAGGAAGATCTGATATTTCAAAGTACAAGTGGAATTTGGAGTTTGCACCAAGATTTCCCAGACTAACAAAAGTACAGAAATATTGACTGCAAGAATATTTTAGAAAAATTAGAGGGGGTCTGGGACAGATAGAATCTGATTCAATGAAATCATTGATGCTGTAACATGCTGTAACTGCTGAATGGTTCTTTTTTGATGACTTCTCTAGTCCTGTTCTTCCCGAGTAACACCCATCTCAGTGCACCACTGTTGTTTTTATATTTGTTTTTTTTAAAAAAAACTTTAAAACTTTAAAAAACAACTTTCTTGTTTTTATACTTGAGTGGCAAGAATGCAGACATATGCCTGGCACATTGCCACCTATTTGGGAAGCCATTGTGAACAGTCTGCAACTCATAAACTATGACAAGTGTGCGTGTTGCTAGTTCTCTAGACTTGTTGAGAGTGCACCCCAGAAATTATGATTTTTGTCTGGCACAAACAATAGAGGTTTGTTGGCTTTTACCACATTTTGTTTGAAAAAGCATTTGCTCAACCACCAGCATAGTGATAACTTCATCTAATGCACCCTTTTGGTTTCTAAATGAAAGGCAGCACTCACGGAGAGGGTCTCAAGGAATGGGCAGACACTTCAGCCTCCCCAGAAACAGACAAAACACCACCAGTGTAGAAGACATCAGTTTGTGTTAAGAGCTGATGGTGTAGACATAAAAAGGGGATGGCACAACTCTGCCCCAAGGTGATTTGTCACCTGGAGCTGTGCTACTCTCACCCCTGCACAGTATGGGTGAAGTCACTTCACTTTTACCCATCTGACCAGGGGAATGCTCTATCTAAACTAAACAATGCCATTTATAGAGGAAATAATAGTCAAAGAAAGCAATAAGTAGCTTGGAAATGGAGATTGTTATGGGCCTACAGACCTCCTGGCCTACAAACTTCAGCTTTGACTACTAGAGGTCTCTCTATAATACACTACATAAACTTACCAAACTTCACTTCTTATAGAGAAACATCTTTAAAATAGCTGGGTTTTGCCTTATTATTGAAAGAATTCCTTTGTTTTGTTACACTATAGCTTCTACCATACTTGTTCCATCTCTCTTGAACATATCTTCAGAGGACTTCTTTTCACCAGTAGCACTTCTTTTTCATCGTTAGAAATCACTTTTCCTTTTTGCAAACTATATTTCAATCCACAGCTTTAGCCTGTGAACAGCTAGTGCCTGTAGGCTGTCTTATTCTCAATTATTTAAAAGGATGGGGTCTCAAATTATCAGAATGTCAAACTATTGAGATACTTTGCCTCAGGATTAACTATTTTCCACCATGATGTTTAGTGGTATGAAAGTCCTCTCAATCAAGTTTCCAAGCTCATGCCATAACTGTACCACCTTCTAATATTCCCCTGTACTGGATCTGAAAGATGGTGCCCCACACCAGCTTTAGCAGAAAAATAGGGAGGTCCAGGAGTGTTATCACCTCCTAGAATAACAATTCTACTTCCAGTGTTCCACTTGCTGTCTGCTTTTCAGACACTTCCTCTCCAATGCAATAATTTCCTCTACAACTCTCCACCTTCAGGTGTATCAGGTAGCACTTCATCCAGTGTTGTAAAAGCATCTTAAAAAGTAAGGTTTTCATATCTGTTTTGTCTAGAATATAATTTACATTTATCTAGAAAACCAGGAAGCTATTAGTACAGTCTGGCACACTCTGCTGTTTTGTAAAAACACCTTTATCAGACAGGTTTCCAAAATACCTGAGCACTGAGCTTTAGCTCCAGCCTTCACTTTGGCACTAGGGGTAACATGATTTAAGATGTTGTTTAATGCAATGGCAAAAGAGCATGTTCCTTACAGAATATCATGAAGAAATTTTGTATTTCTGATATAGACAATGAATTAACTGGCAATTCCAGTAACTTTTGCTGATGCATTTATTTCTGATAGTATAGAAATTATAAATACACTTCATGATCCAAAAAATTGTCTGAATGTTTGTGTTAATAAACAAGAAAGCAAGTCATCTTTTCCTACTGATTTTTCTTTTTGTTTTGTTTGTTGTGTTCTTTTCTTCTAGTTATGTCTGGTCAGATATATAATTAGTGCAGTGTATGGGATCTCTCCTCAGTTGCTTTCTGCATTGGCTAGCTGTTTGCTACTGTACACAGTGGGTGTTAAAACAGCACAGCTCTGGTGCACTGTATTTTTACAGCGACCTTCCACAGGTGTGAATGGTTATACAGGGTACCAGAGACTGGTAAACCCACCCATCTTTGGTCAGTAGGCAGTTTAGCAGCTGGTATGTGTTTGAGCAGCCTCCTAAAGGGAAACATTAGTACAGAGTGAAACAGTATGGGGCACAACTTGATTGTTTTGGCTCCTCAGACTCAGTTCTGCTTTCCTGTTTAAAGGTTTGCTTTTCAAGTAGACAGGTTTCTGTGTCTAAAAATGGCCACAAAACTGCTATCTGGATGTTCACTGAGTGCAAATATAAGCACAATATAAGCAGTTGGACTAGGTGATCACGTTGGCCCCTTCCCTTCCCTTCCCTTCCCTTCCCTTCCCTTCCCTTCCCTTCCCTTCCCTTCCCTTCCCTTCCCTTCCCTTCCCTTCCCTTCCCTTCCCTTCCCTTCCCTTCCCTTCCCTTCCCTTCCCTTCCCTTCCCCACTATTAATCAATACACCAAGTGGCTGTGATCTCATTTTTTATCAAGATTGATGTGCTAAGCAAATGCATCTGCATGACACAGCAGCTTAGTAGATTGTATCTTTATCAGGTGATATTCACAGAACCAGGAGGTTCATTGTGAGTTCCAGTGCTTATCTCCACTGACTACCTTGCACCCCACTGAGGCTTAGCAAACTTAAAAACAGGATGTATTAACAGCAGATCCAGCCAACATACTTAACCACAGAGAAACCTCTTTGTATAAGAAAAGCAATCTTGCTTAAGTAATTCAAGGGGGGTAATTTTTTATTTCCCAGTAATGGTAAAATATTCCCAGCTTTCTCAATACCTAAATATATAATTTGATGCTGTTGTTGAGGATACAGATATCTAGTTGTTCTTCTCTGTCAGGGAATGTATCAACCTTCTGTTGGATGCTTCCTGAGTTCATATTAGCTGCCCCATCTTAGTGCTGCCACCTTCTATACCAGCTGTTTGTGGCACCTGCCACCAAAAAAAAAATAAAAATGACTGTTCATCACAACAGGTAAGCACACTTCAGAAGGGAGCTCAGAGCTGGTGACATGGGATTGATACTAAATGAAGATGACCTGATCCTTGCATGTGCCTACAAAAGCAGTGAGTGTATAATTATCCTTGCCTTAAATAATGGAGGTTCTCCACTGGAGGAAGGAATTTGCATGTGGGTTTTTTTGGTTTTTTTTTCTTTTTTGGCAAAATATAAGCTCTTACAGAGAAAGTTACTCAAAAAAAGTTACTGACAAACAATATCTCAAGCTTCAGTTTGGGGAGAAAGCAAGAAAAGTGTTGCTCATGTGGAGCTTTCATGAAGATGTTCATATGCTGCTACTCAGACTAACTAAGCTGATTGAAAATATTGCTGATACAGAAGTTGGTAATATAGAGCTGAACTGGGAATGCTCTCTAATATCAGCTGTTTCCATCTGTAATTCAAAGTAAGCAGTAAAATGCACAAGGTTCACAAGGTGTTTCTCTTCTGCTTCCTAAGAAGCTGGTCCATACCAATAATTACTTCAAACCACTTTGAGGGCAGGAGGAGGGGCTCAGACTTCTGTGCTCTGTATAGGGTTTTCTATCTCCACATCTTTCTTGTTACCATTCTTGGTGGTCTGTTCTTGCTTGTTCTACTTTTATACTCACTGCTGCTGATGCAACAAGTTTGTTTTGTCAATTCAAACTTTAGAAAATATCCCCCATGGTATTTTTTAAAATCCATTGCTTATGGATTGCATTGGGACTGGATTGGCCATCTCTTTTTTGAATCACTCACTGCATTAAGAAGTCTGTTTTGTTTTGTCTTTCAGGGCACAGCCCTTAGTTCTTGCCCAGCATGCTTGCCACCTCCTTAATTTCTAAAGCAGTTTATAATCAGTGAAGGCTGGAATCTGCATTCAGGTTTTGCTCCTTGCTCCACCCAGGTAATGATGGAAAACATTGCTGACTCCACGGAACTCCCATTTCATTTTTGTCCCGATATAAATAACTGCTTAATTAGCATGACATCTCCAAATTAATATAAAAACACCAGCTCTTGCTTGATTTCATTTTACCTGAATGAATCAATTGTTTAAGAAACCAGCCAAGGTACTCTTGAACTTAGTATGGAATATGGCTTACTTACAGCACTGGGAGAAGTTTTCATCAGCTTCTTTTGTACTTTGCCTTTTCACTCAAGTTCTACTCATGTTTTTAGCCCATCAAACAGATATCTTTCTGGATTAAACCCTTGTTTTTTATTTTAATAACAACTCTGACCACCATTAATATTTGAGCTGCAAATTTTCCTTCATTCTCAGCATTTAGACTGTTTTTTTCAATGGTTCTTGCTTCCAGGAAGCATGTTTTGTGTGAGTCAGTTGAGCCTTTTTTCACCAAATAGCTACTGCCAGCTATAACCAGCATTATGAAAAATGTGGTTTTATTTGTATACCACCACGAGAGACAGAATCTTTGAAGAACGGAAATTGTATATGTTATTTACTTTTTGATTAGGTGAAAAAAAAATTGATTGAAACAGTAGTTGTAAAAGATTTGAAGACCTTGGCAGGCCTCCAGACTGAGCATGAGTCTGGGTTTCATGGACACATTGTAGTTCCAGTAACTGATAAAGAGATACAGACACAGCAAGAAAAGTCTGGAATGTGATTTTTTGGGGGAGAAGTGTGAAATTTTTGTGAAAGCAAGAATTCTTTGGGAACTTTTTGGTCTGAGACGTTAACAAGGTCTCACCACAAATCGTCTTCCCCCTCAAACTAAAGCAGTATGTGTGCCCACACTGGAGGGTTTTAAAGGCAGACAATTTGAAAGAATGGAAAAATCACAGAAAAGACCTTCCCAGCTTATCATTTTATCATGGTTTCTGCTCTCTTTGGACTTCTTCTTGAACTTCTGTCTGGTTCGTTCTGCACCTTTACACACTATGAACCACATACCCTCCACCTGGACTTGCTTAGATCCCTTGTAATCCTCTTGCTGCTTTGAAGCTGATCTTCAGGCCTGGGGGCCTGTTGCAGAAGCCAGGTAAGAGAAATAAGGGCACTGCAAAGATTCACTTGGCTCCTGCCCCCCTGCAGTTGCAGGGGAATTCATAGCCACAAGATGTTGTGGAGGTTGAAAGAATCTGGGCAATAATCAGAGACATGGTGTCTTTACTGCTAATTATTGGCTGCACAGGATCATCCGTAGGAAAAAAAACCAAAATAACTATCCATGCTCTGTTGTTCTTGCGTTGTCTTTTAAGTGCTCCTTACTGGCTTGTTTTAGAAAACGGAAAACAGATTTCAGATCTGGTCTGCATTCATCAGGGATTCAAAACATAGCAAAGAAACAGTGGAGTTTCCCTGTCACCAGCTCTGCAGCCTTGAAAAAGCACTGAATAGCCCTGAGGAATCTCTTTGACTGAGCTAAAATGTTCGCTCTTCTCCTTTGCCATCTTCAGCTCACAAAAGAAATTGCAATCAAGGAACTCTATTAAATTGGTACTCATCAGTATATGGGAGGCCAAACATTTCCTCTGCTCTTGGAACAGTAATTAAGGTGGCAAGAGCTGTTTGCTGTTTGACACTTTAATGGGAGGCACAATCATTGTAGATATCATAAACTGTCAGCATTTTTACTTTCATAAAGTGATTCAGACACACCAATGTCAATAGTGCTCAGTCTTGTTTCCATTCAAGGTGAAGAAACCTGCTAACTGCAACTGAGACAGAGTTATACTAAATTCGGTCCAGCTAATCAGAGATGCTCTTGTCCCCATGTGTGTAGGGGATATCAGAGAGGCAATATGCCTGAGTAACTTGCAGATGCTAAATTCTGTCCATAGGAAAAGAGGGTGAGGGGAAGAAGTTTTTTGTTTACCCAGACAACAGGAATTAGACATGGGACGCATTACATGAATACAACGACTAACTTTAGCCCTCTTTGGCTAAAATTGTTCGTCTGTCTTGTAGGGAACAAGCACAATCACAGAACAGCTGAGGCTGGAAGGGACTCCCCTAAACAATATGGTCCAAACCCCTACTCAAGCATGGTCCGCCCATGCAGGTTGCTCAGTGCTATGTTGTCAGGTTTGGAGGACCTCCAGGGATGGAGTGTCTGGGGTTGTTCCTCCCCAGGGACAGAAATGACTACTTTCCTTTGTTAAGTTTCATAGGGTTTGTGTGGACCCATTTTTCCAGGCTGTCCCTAACGCTCTGAGTGGCAGCACACCCATCTGGTGTATCAGTTTTGTACATTCTCCAGACTGGCTAAGTCCCATTACCCAGTTCAACAAAGAAGATATTAAACAGTACTGGCTCCAGTATAGTTAACCCTGACCCCTGGGGCACACCACTACTGATTGGCCTCTGTCTGCACTTTGTGTTGTTAATTGCAACAATAAATAGCAGCTAAGTCCTGCAGAGGCAACTTAGTGCTGGCATCCTCGAGGACCATGATCTAGAGCAACACAGCTTTCCTTGCAGAGGGATGGCAACCCTAGCAAGGCTATGGCTTGCTGAGATTGCCATAACACTTTACCCGCTTTAAACAACACTTCAAAAGAGAGGAGGTGGTGGTGAGGATGAGAAAGGTAGCCACATGTTCACTTAAAAAACCATGGTAGCTCCACTCTCCAGCGACTGGACCTGTGAATGGCAAGGACCAAAAGGCTGGAGGTAGACAGTGTCTCCTGAGATAAAACCCAGCTTCTTTTTATTTTCTACTGTAAGCAAGACTGGGTCAAAGATCTTGTTCCCTTCCAGCTTTCACAAAATATATGGTCATACTGTACCTCTAAGGAACTGGCCCCCAAAAATCAGTGAGTGAAATGTGTATGCTACTTCCTTTGAAGGAATGCTCTAGAGCTTTTGCAGGAGGGCACCACTTAGGAAAAATGTAATTGGAAAGTTTCTGGCAAAGCCATTTACCACTCTGCCTCTTGGGCCATGGTGCTGGCCCCTCTCTAGCAGACTGACAGCAGATCCAGACCCCCAGCCACATTTCAGTGACCTCCATGGAGGTGACAGAAAGGAGAAGGATCCCTGTTATGGTGCATACAATGGCCCCCTCACTTTTCCTTCACTTGTCTCACCCAAATAAAAATTCATATTTCATATTTGCCCCATCTTTGTTCCCTCCAGGAAGCAAGTATCCCTTCTCTTATTCTCCCATGACTCATCCACAAACCTTCCCACTTCTAAACTATTTTATTTTGTCTTGTCTCATACTTGTTTATCTTGGGTGAAATCCTAACCTCACTGGAGTCAGTGGCAAAATGCCCATTGACTTGAAAAGAGCCAGGATTTCTCCTTTTGTCTTGATTAGATTGTGGGTGTGTTTGCCTTGAATATACTTAATCTTGTCCTGGTTCTGTTGTAGCTTTTGGATAAGAGCCATGATGCATCTCCATGCACTAAACAGTGTGTAAGCATTTGCTGTTCTGTGAGTCTAAATAGATAATGATTAGCATGAAGGATTTACTGCAGCAGTTCAGGAAGGTGTGGATGGAGGCAAAGAAAGGAAATCAAACATAAGGTTACATGTTTCAGGCCTAATACTTATTTGCAATGAAGGCAGAGACCACAGAGACAAAAACACAGCTCCTGTTGTTGGGAGGCTCAAGGCATGCAAAGCACATCCACGGGGTTACAGTGTGCTGCAACAGCTATTGCAGGGAAATGCTGATGCCACAGAAAGCAAAAGGGACTGGGTGACTGCAATGCAATAATAACTCAGACAGGCTTAATGTGAGGGAAAAGCTGCTCCTGTGCCAGTGAGCCAGTGCTTCTGCTGTTCCAACAGCAGAGGAAAAACTGCCGGTTGGAAAACTCAAAACACAACAAAACAAAACAGCCTACTAAAAAGCACAGAGACTGAGGCACAGGGAAGGAGGTGTGTGCTCAGATCAGCCTCCTTGCAGCAGATCTGTCTGGAGCAGAGAAACCCTGGGGGGACAGCCCTGCAGGCACTGAAGCACCGGGGAAAACAACCTGCCCAGAGCCATGCGGGGCCTCCTTGGCCCTGTTGTCATCTTCTGCCCTTCAGAATGGAGAAAGTTGTGTTTTTCTGCCCAGATTTTTGGGGGATCAGGACTGCCTTTGGCAAAGCTCTTTTCTTTCAGTGTGGGGCGTGACTTCCCACAAGAGAAGCACCTCTTCTGTTGCAAATATCACCCTAAGGAAAATGGTAGAAATTTGATTTCTTGGCTTCACAACTGCTAGAAGCGAGCAGAGCCAGTATTGGGCCTTTTTGCCTATCAGTATCTTATGAAGAAAATATAAATTAATTATCTCCTGGGACAAGACAGTGATTCTGTGATGTGTTAAGCACATATTCATATCACAGAAGAATAGACTGGGTATATTTACAGGAATCACCACACAGACATCCAGTGAGGTATGAAAGTGAAGCTCTTCATTCACCACAGCTAGCATTAATGCTGCCAGAAGGTGTAAAACTTAGGCAAGATTTACTTGATCAGGAAAAGATATGGTGCAGTTCTCTTAATCCATCTGATCATTGTCATTTTTGACCAGGTGACCTCAAAATATTTAGAGTTGATCACTATTTTCTGCCGTAAATTAAAATTAAAGGAGAATTTGTTATTATTTTTTTAATCCACTTTTGCTGCTTGCTTCACGCATCACATCAGTCTATGCTGTGCTTCCCAGGTGTCACCAAAAATACCAAGACAGCAGAAGGCTCTAATACAGTCTGTCTAAAGCACAGCTCACAGAGATGACTGGTCTGATCAAAGTCCTGTACTGTAGTTCAGCAGATTGCAAGCCCTAGAGCTGTGAAAATAAGTAATCACTTGTAACTTATTTTATAGCTTTAGATTTTTAAGTTTTACTGTGGCTTTAGTTGGCAAACCGAAATTATTTAACTACCATAAGTAACCTTTTTTTCCATAAACAACCTCTCAAGCTTCCATATTCTTCAAAAATCCATTATCTAAAGTGAATATTCAAAGTTACAGGGCTATTTATAAATTCACATACACACGGACACACATACATTCTGGTTGGTGGCATTTCCATTCCTTATTAAACAGCTTCAACAAATAACTACCCTACAGGAAGGATTTCAAAGAGCATATTTGAGTGTAAAGATTGCAAGTAAAAGTTTTATCTTAAAATACAGTAGAGCTGATTTCCAGCAATATTTACGGGAACTAGTCACAAAAAGGAAAGAGATTCCACAAAAGAAAAGTCACAAAATATTTTCAATTGACTATGCATGGAAAATATTTTTGAGAAAAGACAAAGCTAAAAATTTTAGGTAGTTCATAACAACACTAAGGCACCATGTGAAAATTTTTGTGCTACATTTAAAATTTAGCAAGAAGATGCTTACTTTTTATAGAGGAACTGTCAAATGTTGAACACAAAGGGGGAAGATAAGCAAAAATAAAATACGATCTCTTGATTGAGATACCCAGGGTCGCAATACATTGGAATATGTTTCAACATAGTAACTTGATATATATTTACTAAATTGTTTGGCACATTCAGCATGTCCCCAGGGAACTGTTGGTGGGAACTAGCGGTACATTTTTCACTCCTTCCCTGTGCATTAGCAGACATAAGGTCACACTAGTATAGCAAAGATGGGTGCAGCCTCAGGCTCATTAGCTCTCAGCAAGCTAGCCAGATGAGGCAGTGTGGTGTTTTCCTTTCATCATTCAAGCTTGAAAGGAAACTGTCGGCAGCCACTTGCTCTTAAAACAATGAAAATTTAGGTGACAGCAATCTCATTAGCTGAAAGGCAGCATTCAGTGAAGATAAAGATTTCTAGGTAAAGATTTCCCTCTTCTGCAACACAGATGCACAAACTTGTTAGCAAACCATATCCTGTGAATGCAAAAATCCACATGTGATGAGAGTAAATCATACTCGTTACTGTGCATCAGTGAATTATGTACCTTACAGGAAAATCAGTATCTGTATGACTGCTTCTTTTAAGAATAAGATATACATCTTAGTTATATATACATATTTACATAGCAATGACTTAATCTGTAACCTTTGCCACAGTATTGATACTTTCCCTACAGATGTTTTCTTAGTCTTGCATAGAACTAAAATAGAGAAAAAGCAAACGGATGTAAATGCTGTTATTCTCAGAGCTTTCTAGGCTTCAGCCATGATGTGCTTGAAGTTTAAATGCCTTTTGCATTCCAATTGTTGTATGCAAAAGTCTGTGGATGATGTTTTTTTGGTAATATTCAACTGCTGTTAGCAGAATGGAACTGTATGCTTGTGTGGATTTCCTAAAGACCAGGAGATTTGCTGTTAAAGACATATTTGCACTCAATTTTTTATTTTCTCTGTGCTTTGGTTCAGAGCTGATCTAACACAGATATGTTTTCATGATTATGGTATATAGAAAATGGGAATCTGATGGTTTCAGTGATAATTTCTGATGTCCTAATGGAGATAAGAGGTTGGTTTGTGTTTTTCTTGGTGATGGTGTTGTTCCAAGGTGTCAGCAAACACTAAGAAAAGTACTGCCTCTGGGTCCAGCTGTCAGATACAAAGAGGTCGATTACCAGAGGTGTAAAAAGCTACTAGATGCCAACCTTTTTCTAAATATTTGTGGCCTTTCACTCCCTGGGACTGCTTTGAAAATTGTAGACGTAAAGGCGTAGATTTGTCCTTCAAGTTTACATTTTGGTTTCTAATATAATTTCTTAGACTACCTCCCACTCACAGTTCTAAATTCTTTCTAATGACTCCCTGCCACAGCTGTTGCCTTCCCATCTCTTACGATCTTCCTGATTCCTATCTCTCCCCAGCTCCGTAGGGCACATTCTCTCTCCAGGAAGCAGGAATTCAATTATCTCTATTACTATATGACAGTGGTGGTGGGGAGCCCTAACTGACCACCAGTGCACCCAACAGAAGGTCTTCAGAAAATATCCCCCTGGCCCAGCTGCCAGTAATTTAGTGCCTGTGATTGGGCAGGGAACGGCCAAGCAGAGGTCTCCACACCCTTTGTAGATGACCTTCCTTCATCACCTGGCCACCTCTCGACCCTTCAACTTCTGACTTGAAACAATGCATGAAAGATGAGTTTGTCCTGTGAACTATCTTCTGTTCTACAGCCTGAAATGAAATACCTCCCACTTGCTTTCTCAAATCCCATCTTAAGAAACACGGAGGGCTAAACCTGCTGGAGTTACTCTCAAAACCTTTTTTTTGCACTAGGACTTCTGCCAGAGAGCGTGTGGACAAAGAACAGAATCCTATGGTACATTCTGTTTTTTCCCTAAACTGACCTTATCCTGTTTTCTTTTGTGTTTGATTGTGTTTCTGTTTTTGATTTTTTTTTTTTAACTTTGCTTATTTATGAAATTTATCAGAAGTAATATACCCGGGCATAGAATAGCCTTCACAGACTTTTTGCATAAGCAATAACCAGCTTGGATGCAGTTTTCAACTAGGAGAAAGTAGGTCAAAACAATGTGACTAAGTCATTCCAAAACAATCATTGGGCAGAATCAAATTCACACCCATGGAGTTTATGTGAGCAGATTCAAACCTGCCAGTTCTTTGGCATCTATCGCAGTCTCTGGTACTTAAGGGCAGGATTCACTGAAGCTTTATGAGTCAAGGAAACAAAACAAAAAGTCTAAAGCTTAGAAACCAGTTTTCATCTGCTTAAAAAAACAGAACCACAAAAAAAACCCAGAAAAAAACCAAAGAAAAACAAACAGCCCCACAAAAAAAAAACAAAAACAAAAAACAAAAAACAAAACCAAACCCAAAACGTTTATTGTATCTACAGAGCAATTTATATTCTGTTCTTCTTATCAGGTTGAACTCAGTATCCACACCAGCTTTTTAGAGTGGATGAGCTTTAGGTCCTCAAGAGAGCCTCCAAAAAAGCAGAACAGAAATGGGAAAATGTATGGGACATTGGTACTTTCCATTTATGCCTGCTAAGCCGAAGCATAGTGCAGATATCTGTTGAAAACACCTGTGAGACCCCAGTTTCTCCAGGGAAGGTCGAAGCTCAGAGTTGTCAGCCCATGGTCCAGTGGGTTGGTTCAGGTCCATGGTGGCCACGTGGGACCCAGGATAGCCAAGAAACACTGGGTCTGATGGGTTGTCTTCCACAGGGCAAGATTCTGTCCTCATTGTCACTTGATTAAGCCTCAGGAACCAAAGGATAAAATGTTCCTAAAACCAAACCAGTGTCTGTGGAGTAGTTACAGATTTTGCAACGTATGTTGTTTGCTTTCTCAGCTTCTCCTCTTGCCGCTGTGCCCACAGACCTGTCTGTGTGTCAGCAGCCTGAAAATATTACCCAGAGCACAACATAATTTTAGCCATTCTGCTTTTGACCTGGTTTCTAGTTTGAGACCTCAAGAAGTGTAAAGCTGTCCATCTTTCAGTTACAAGTTTTTTCATTTATGCTAGGTAAGAGTCTGAACCCAACCCAAAACAAAAACAAACAAATTTAAAAGGGGAAAAAAAAAACCACAACCACAAAAGCTCCCAATTTCTTCCACCATTTTTATCATGATTTGGAACCAAACTTTGTGGTTGGCACCAATTTATGCAATGAAACAACATTAAGCATTGGCTACCAGTACTCCTACATGTTGGAAAGTCTGAATCTGAAAATGTGTGACTTATCCTAAATTTACACAGCACCTTTCCTCAGGAGATATTTGTTGCTTTACTGATGACAACTCTACAGCACCACAGTGTGGCAGCAGCATGTAGGCAGGGAAACTGAGGCATGTTAGCTAAAAGCAGAGTAAGGCAGGAAAAATATACAACTTTAGTGACCAAAAATCCTCCCCCACAGGGAAAACAGAATCCAAGATTTGCTTCACCTCTTCAGCAAGCCCTCTGGGTTCACAGGGTTCATGCTAATGACTGACTAATGCCAATCATAATTTTCTCATGTAAAAGAGCTGATGAAGGTGCCACATCAAAAAAAGCCTCTTCCCTAGACTTTTCACTTTTCCTAGATGAAATATTTTCCAACCTGAAGTTACAAAAAGAAAGAAAAAGTAAAGAGAAATTGTATTTTTTTTTCCAAAAGAAAGGGGGAAGGGGGGAGTGTAGCTACAGACCTTCCGCAAATCCCACCCTGTATTTCATATTTCTCCAGTGAGGCTCACATTCCTTTATTCAGATTCCAAAACTAAAGATAATTTGTTCCAAATGTTTTCAAAGGCAATCAGCAGCATTGACTTACATTCTTTCCAGGGTTGGGAGAAAACTGTGAAATCTTCTAATGGAAGAGTGAGAGAGGGGAAAGAGCGGGGAAGAAGGGGAGATGAAAAAAGTGAGAAGTGAAAGAAGGAGGAGGGGAAAGAAAAAGAGAAAAAAACATGCAGAAAGGAAAACGCTGATGATCTATTTGCTTATATTGTTACAACTCCTTGAGCAGATCTGGGGAGACTTACTGCTTGCCAGAAACATATTTCCATTGGCAAGGTAGCTAGCTGTTCTTAGCATGATATTATGAAGCAGAATATGATTGAGAAATAGGCCATAAAATTATATATTTATTGCAAGACTGTCAGTGAGATTTTCACAGGGAAGCTAAACGTGTAACTCCCTTTGTGTTGCATGTCTATTTTGTCTGCTAGAGATCTTTACTGAACTACTCATCAGTCATTGTGCACGCTTAAAAGTCTGGACAGATGTTACCAGTGCAAATAAAGACACAAATGCTGCAATTTGTCTTCCATTTAAACATATATACAAGCCACAGGGTTGTTGAATGGCTGCCTTTAAGATGCAGTGTGGTCTGTGAGCAGCCTCTGAGAGAAGAGAGGGCTCGTGGCACACTGCCTGCTTTGCCACTGGCTCTCTGTGTGGCCTTTGACAACTCATTTAATCCCTGGCTTCCCAAACCTATAAAGCAGGAACAATAACTCGAACAGTGTTTCCTGCACGGGGATGACTGCAGGGATTCAGCCTGTAGGGCTGGGATCATCCTCAGGTACCTGGCACCATCACACCACTGTCTTGGGGACCTGGAGAGCTGGCCAGCAAAATGCAAGATAGCACTGGTCAGCTGGTGGCCACTCAGAGCCCATGACTTTCTCCACATCCAGGAAAGCTCCAACCCCACAGCAAGTCCAACAGAGAGACATGGTTCCCCTTCTGAGTTTTCTGAGCTGGAGAATTTTTCCCCAAGCCTCAGGAAGGTCAAACATCTGTTCCTCCTTCCCCTGGCCTCTATCTGCCCTCCCCAGCTGAGCATGGGTGCCACAACCATGGTCTTTTCTCCTACAGTGGTCCCCACTAACACAGCCCCACATCCTATGTCTGCCAGAGAGCTGCTTGTGCAGCTCCTTATTGCTAGCAAATGGACAGTAACTGATTGGTGGTTAGTGTTTAATGGGCACATATTAACTCTTAAGCTTTCAAAAGCTCTAATTAAGCCTGCCTTTCATTTGAAATTCACCCAAAGTGGGAGAGTAGGCCATTTGTTATTACACAGCTGAGGAATGTGCATTTAACTATCTCAGGAAGGAAAAAGAAATGAAAAACACTTGAAAAGCTGATAAACTTAACCACCTGTACTCCTTCAGCCTACTGCAAAGTTCCTCTCACCACCAATGACCAGGGCTTTTGAACAGCTACAGGGGGTGGCTGGTGTAAAAACTTGAATTTAATAGAATGTTCATTGCAAAAAACTAGCAGAGCTTGGGGAGTTTTAACCAGGATTTTGTCATCATCCACCCAGCACTGACAAATTTATCCTCTTTGTACCTGTGTTCCATAATGCATCTTTGCAATTGCATTCTGACTTCCCAGAGGTCTGGATCCTAAATAAGACAAGACATATAGACAAAGCTGTGCAAACTCAGCTCCATCTGACTAACTGTTTGGACAGGTTTGCTTTAATCATAAACATAGTAAATTAATGCTAGCCAGACTGAATTGTTTTAATGCCTGCACGCTTTCTGCTCTGTGCCCAAAACAGTGCTTTTTTGTCTTTTGCCAATTACACCAGCCTCTAAGACATTCTCCTGCAGCTGGGGGAAATGTGTTGTTTAAAGAGATGCTAAAGGGAGGCCAATGTGAAAGGTCTGGGAAAGGCTGGAGTCTGCCCTTAGAACCCGGGTGAACCTGGAGAACTGGTGCATGTGAATGAGGCACAAGTTTTGTGAGACTTTTCCAGCACCCACACCAAAAGTGCACAATTACTTAGAAAAGTTTTAAAGTTAAAAATAGAAAACAAATTCTGGCAATGATATGAAAGTGAGGAGTTTTCAGTGAAAAAAATGGATTGAAAGCCAGAAGAAATTACATGGTTTTCAGTGACAACTGAAAAGATGATACTTATTTAAGACAAAAAAAGGAGGTAAAGACATCAGAAAAAAATAATTATGGTTTATTTGTTGGAGAAAAAAAAAGAGAAATCAGCTAAATTAAGGGAGAACAAATTGTTTAAAAAAATAGTAGTCATTTAATCATGCTACAGAAAGAAGACTTGATACAGAACATCCAAACTGAAAAACATTCTTCATGGAAAGAATTGGGAAGGAGGACAAAACAGGCACTGAAATTAAACTTTCTTTTTTCACTCTGAGATGTCTCCACCTTAACAGGAATTTGCTAAACTACTAAACATTAGATGTACAGCTTGAAAAGAAAAAAAAAAAAGTTCCTTAGCTGAGATTCAGTGATAAGCTTTTTCTACACTGTTGGGAGCCTCTATACTTATTCCAGAGGCAAACTGCACCAGCAGGTTTTGACTGAACAGATTCCTGTCTCACTTCTTCTACCTAGGCAAGTAAAAAGCATGTAAGGAGATCAATACACAGTGCTGTATTTTGTCTGCTGCTTGCATAACCTGTGTAGTGATATACCACAGTACCCTTGAGCTGTGACTGACATTTGAGCCTGAGATGTTCCAGCACAAGACCAGTCAGTGAGCAGAGTGCAGGGTGTCCTAGAGATAGATTAGAGAGGATTAGGGTAGGATTTAGTGTCTGTAGGACATCCACCTACCTGCTAGTGACTGCTCAGTAATACAGAAGATTCTCCTAGACTCTAGTTTTCACACACAGTCTCCACTGTGTTGCTCTTTGAGGGTCTCATTTTCTGACTAAGGTGAGAACTTGCACATAGATTGAGTAGTGACATGTGCAGGGAATACTGCAGTTCTGGATATATTTTCAAACTATTTTCTAACCACTCAGTTTTGGTACCAAGGTAAGCTTCTGGAATTATTTTCCTTTCACTGTACTTTCTCAAACTACTCAGAGAAATAAAAAGAAGTAAAAAAGTGAAAAGGAGAAACTTTTTCCAAGCAGGCTTCTTCTCTGGAGCAATCAGTTCCTCCCTCTTCTGCATGAGACAATGCTTGCAGTTAGCTTCCCAATAACACCATCTGGAAGAGCACCAGCTTTGCTCTGTTTTCACACCCAGGCCTCAATATGACCATGAAATCAAAACAAGGCAGTTTTTCCAACCACCTGGCAAGTTTCCCTGGGATTTCTGAATCAAAAGAGCCAGTGCAAGAAACTTTGGCCCGATCTAACCAATCTAACCACAACTATGCTGTCTTGTAGCCCACGGTGAAGAAGTCCTACAGATTTAACCACAAGCAGAACTTCCTTTTGTGCAAGGTTTTTTCTCTAAGGTCTTCTCTTTGGAAACTTTTCTTCATGTGGCACCACCATGTCAGGTCTTTTGAATTCTGCCTCCAGTCCCCAAGCATTGCTGTCTCTGAGAAATGTTGAAACTTTTGAGGTAAAGGCAGAGGCAGACAGTGGGGTTCAACTTTGATCCTAATGACACTCAACCTTCGAAGAATTTTCCACTTCTTACCCAGCAACTGCACCCACACTGTCCTGATAAGCAAAGGGACCTTGTGATGGGGCACTTGGAAAGTTGCAGTCACTTCACTCTCATGTCATGACCTGAGGCCTCATTCTGCTGCTGCAGTGCTCCTCATCTTGGTTTGGGTCCCAGTTGCATATCCTTACACAAGGATGTGTATGTTCACATGGACTTTGGGCCAACTATAGCATCCTGGTTAAAACCTATTCTGAAAACAAATTCCAGCACTTCATCTTCTGTCTTCCAAAGAAAATCTGTTTCTGCTATGTATTTTAGCCAAAAATGTGGTGAGATTCTGGAACTGGTTGAAGGCTAAATCATACTATGCTGGTACCTTTCCCCAGGGACTTGTTCAATCTTCCCTTTTTCATGCTGTGACATGATGGAGTAGCTGCTTAATATATGCTGCTGTGCTAATCTCCAGTTTGATCAGTGTCATCCATATTTTCACCAAGTCCAAGAATACAGATCTGGAATTTAATTCAGGCTGAATTTAGGATATTCTACTCCTTTATTATTACTATTGTTATTACTATTCAACCTAAATACTTAGAAATCATGGCTTGCTTAACTGGACTCTATTTAAGGTTTGCTTAACTGGCCTTTTTAAAAAAAAAATCTTTAAAAAATATTGAAATTATTGTCCACTCCTGATGCTTGTGACACAATTACTACCTAAAATGAAATCAGAGTATTTGCTCATGTGGACAGGCTTCTGAATGAATTCCAGCATCCAAATTTTCCCCTGTCTTTTTAGCACTCCTGTCACTGTCTCCATCTGTGATGGCTTTGGGCTATGTTTTCTCTAGAATCATGTGAAAATCACTTTCACAGTTTGCTTGGTTATTCCTTCATCCTTCACAGATTTCTATACTTATTAGAAAAATTCCATTACTTTTTTTTTTTTTTTTCACTGCCCATATTTGAACACAAAGTCTTCTACCTACAAAAGCTATCTCCAGCTGGTCATCTGCAAATTCACACAAGAAGTTGGGTGGTGGTCACAGGGCAGTGGTGAAACTCTCTTGTCCAGTTTTTGTATTCATGGAAGTCTCTTTTGTTTGTGTCAGTATTTAATGAAATTGTTCCACCAAATTTTCTTTTTACACTTACCTATTTCATTCATTTATAGACTACAGTTTCTCCTGTCAGTCTGCCACAGTTTTCATGAACCACATTACATCCCCTTTACACCTGGGCCATGTGTCCACATATTTCCATGCACTATGGTAACCCATTTCCATTGTAAGTGCCCTCTTTTTCTTTGGTTGCACTGCTCCAAGGAAAATTCCAGGATCTTTAGTAAATTATGAGATTCCACTGCAGTCCTGGAATTTATTTTGCTCCTCTTAAATTGCAACTTCCATTACAGCTTTTTTCATCCATCAGCTGCTCTGGGGATCTGGTGTTTGGGCATGCTGGGAGGATTAGTGTCCACAGGCTTTTTGCAGGTTCAGGTGGGGTCTCCTTGGGTGTGCTTTAGAAAGGTGAGATGAGTCCTTGCCATCACATACTTAACAAAGGGCTTCTACCAGTTTTGAATAATTTAGCCTCTTTTCTGGGCTATTAGATGAGCAAATCAAGTTTGTGGCCTCTAAACGACCCTGTCACTTCCCTCTCTCCTTTCTATAATTTTTAATAATCTCCAAGGTTTTAACTTGGACTATGAAATTAAACAGATGCAAGAACTCCCAGAGAGATTTTCTCTCAAAAAGAGTTGGCTTCTGTGTTACTCAGGCTGGGATAATCCAACCATTTTGTTCCAGGTCTCTGTTGGTTACAGACAATGTGGAAGATATATTTGCCCAGTCTTACCAGATCTTCCAACTGGCCCAATTTCTCATCCACTGACTCATCCAGACATGCTGGTCTGCAAGCTTTTTAGTTCTTTTGAAAGTTTTCAGCTCCCCTAGTCCATGTTGCAGCACATCTTGGCTAGCAAATCCCATATTGGACCATAACTTTCTTCATGTCCTCTGCTAGACTTAGGGACAATTTGCACCACCCTGATTCTCCTTGACAGGCTAGAATGGGAGGTTTATCAGAGAATTCCTGGGTATTTTCAGTCTTTTTGTAAGTTTCTCATAGCAAATATTGTTTTATCACCAAATACAGCTCAACTCTAAGCTCCTTCAGAGATGTTTCCAGATCTTCTTCTCAAGCCTCCTTTTTCAGCCCTTGTTTTCGTTCTTGCTTCAGATTATCTGACTTGTCTGATTGTTTCCGTATTTTTGTTCCAGCTTGGATCAAGAGGAATTACCAGTCTGTGATTTCTCTCCCTGGGAACAGGATCCTGCTGCTGATATTACATGACTCCTTATGTCATGAGCAATTAATCAGTATTCAGAGCCTCCAGGGTTGTTCTGTCAGGAATCAGTGTTCCTGCTATAGTCAAATAATGCATGAGTGGCATCCTTTTTAGTCATCAAGAATATGTAAAAATATGCCTCATTTTTCTCAAGCAGAGCAGAAGACACCCAGAATGGTTTCCATGTTTCCATGCATCCGTATTTGTACTGGATGTTTCATCATTTGGACAGCATTATACAGGTTTTTCTCATACCTCTTTTTCCTTCTTCAGTCTAAACAACCACTATCTAATCCCTCACCAAAACTGCTGTCATACTTAATCATATTTAACAATTGAGGCCCAAATAAAACCTCTGGTCGGAATAATTTAGTCTTCTAACACCTTTTTATTATGTCAGTATCATGGACATTTATCAAAGATTTTTTTTAAAAAAACAAATCTCTGGGGTTTTCTTTTCTGTACTAATTAATATCTTCCTGAAAAACTTTCCAAGTATGTGGCTTAATTCTGAGTCCTCTGATTTACTTGATTTTTTCCACCTTGATTTTCCACAAGGTATACTGGATAATGGAGTGTTTTTCAATGCATAGCAGTTTTATTGCAATTCCACTGTATTTACACTTGAAATATATTCTTAAACCTGTATAATTACCCCTAAGTTTAAGTGCATAATTGGCATTATTAACTCTTTGTTCTTAATGGAGGAGATTTTAACTTGCAGTTGTACTAGAATTATTCTGACAATTTCTGTAGAAGATATGTATATATTAATGTAAAATAAAACTTTTAAATAATTACAGGGTAAGGTAAGCTGTGCACTGAGATTCCAAAATAAAATTCTTTGATCACAAAAATCTATGTGTAAATGACATAATTACTCTTAATATCATTCCATACCAAATATATTTGTCAAAATCTTTAACATCAAAGCTCTGACAGAGTAGTGCAATAAATCTGAAAGATGTGCTAATATGGATGACCTTCCCTTTAACATGAATTTGTAGCAATTACAGACATAAAAAAATAGAACAGTTTCATAATTACATAGGATGCATGATGAGATCATACAGTCATGTAATTATACTGTAGAGTTTTTCTTATTTGTGAATCTTCCTTTGGCCACAGGTCTTGTAATGAAGAGTTCCTTGAGACTTGGGTTCAAGAGTGAAGATAAGGTGCAATTAAACATTATGTAGCCTAAAGTAAACCAAGAATTACTTAAAAATTAGAGAAGCTTGAGTCAATACACCATTATTTTTGCTCTGCCATGGTGTCTCCAATATTGATGCAGCTATAAGAATAGTCTAGTAGATTGGATATTAAGCATTTTAAGAGTCAGTTTATGTGGTTTGGGCTAGCTTCTACCTTTGGTCAGTGCAGCTAAGACCAGGTTTTGTTCATAACTTAGAGCTGTTCACTGACAGCACTGATACAATTTTGATCTAGGAATCATAGCCATTGAATTCCCCGTCAAAACCAGAATCCGAAAACCAGGAGAAAACCTAAAAAAAATAATGAGGACAGAAATGTTATTAGCCTGTGTCATTTGAACTGGAACAAAGTTATATTCAGGCTTGGTCTGCAATAGCAGCAAGTGGCTGAGGACAATTTTTCTTGTAAAACTTCTGTATGAATTGTTGAAATTCAGTCATTTCTATTTATTCTTCCTTTCAAGCTCTAAAATGTAACAGCCTATAAAATAAGCAGCAGGTGACCAAAGAGAGAGATAGAGATAGAGTGATTAACTGAACATGCAGAACTCCAAATGGAGTAGAAATGTACATCTTTAATAGAGATTTATGGATTTTTATTTTTTTTTTCGAAATGGTTTTGTTCAAAAGACTTTTCATTACAGAAAAGATGTGGAAGTTAGAAGAGGAAACCCATATTAGATAAAGAGAAGTGTGTGAGATCTACTGTGTGAGAATGTCCTAGATAATGAGTGACAGCTGCGAGGTTTTGGTCTCACTTTCATTTTAATGGCATCCTCCAGTGATATAGACTGGATTTCAAGCCTTTGTCACACTGTCAGCTCCTGTGATGATCCATAGAATATGGGCATTTGACAGGTCTTTAATAAATAGTTTGCTGCTGGGATGAATTGAAGTTCAGCTGGATCTAGCTTGAGTTCAGCAGAAAAGACAGTGTTGTTAACGCACCTTTATGGTATAAAAGAAAAAAAAGAAGGAAAAAAAATAAAATTCAGCCTTGGACACCTGCTATCTTTCCAGACACTAATTATTAGAGACCTCATTTTGCAGATGATGAAAATGGAGTAGCAGCCAAAAGTAATACATTATTGCTTCAAGAAAACTGTGGCTAGGACCACTATAAAACATTTTTTTTTTTTCCCTTGGATCTTTGCCCACATATAGTCAACTGAAAGCCCTCCAGGGGAATTCAGTTTGATGGCTTATTGACAGAGATGGGGTCTCAGGACTGTGTTTTGTTTCTGTTTCAGTGGGGGTCTACTGGTGCTGTCTCAGAGAAAGAATAATTTATAGCTGGGCACAATTTCCATCTTAGTACATGGGCAATGCAGGCAGCCACCACTGAGTTATGGTTCTTGAGAAGGAGCAAATCAATGGTGGCTCAGCTCCTATTTCAGTCCTTGCTGAGAGGAGAAAGCAAGAGAAGAGAAAGAGGAGAAGGCTGGGGCTGGGCAATATAGGACAGCAACTGCTTCCATCACTATGACTCCTTCCTCATAACACCACAAATGGGCAATACATCTTTTTAGGACTTACCAACCCTACTCAGATCTTCCTTTTCTTTTTCTTGTTGCTGCAGCAACCTGGTTCTTTTTTTCTTACTCCTACTTTTTCCTATATTTTTTTAATACCCTTGCTCCCTAATTTATTTTCCTTATATGCTTTGCTATTCTTCTGTAAGTCAGTTTTGATTCAAGTGGTGCTGCAGCCTCAACTAGAAGTCCTTGTAGCTCTGATTTAGCAAGCAAAGAGCTTGTCTGGTGTCAGCTTAGCTTGTGTCAGCTGAAAGTTTTATTATGGGGAAAAGCCTTAACCCCCCAGATTTGGTTGTCCCAGACTTTGATATGCTTGGGAACTAGACCCAAACCTCATGATACAGGATTATCTATACATTGTGCATAATGTTGCATCCTGTGGGAATATGAAATTGAAGCCATACAGAAAAAACAAAACAGAAGAAAAAAAAAAAAACAAAAAACACCACTAAATTGCTGGCTTGGGTAGTCATGGCAAGGAATTGAGCCAAATTAAGAGGGGTGAGATGATATTCTTGGACAAGACAGAACCTGATGTAGTATCTGTGATATCACTCGAGAAAGATGAAGCTTTGATGTTTTTTTCTGTGTTGCTTGTTGAGTGCAACTGTTCACTCAATTATCATATAAAAAAACCCTTGAAGTTAATGGAGAATTTAGTAGCTGAGAAAGCTGGAACCAAAATGAAGTGTGGAGCTTTAAGTTTTTTTGTTGAAATATATATCAAAAAATATGATCAACATAAAATGTAGAGCCTTCCTCAATGATCTTTCTAGAATGAAAGAGTTGGGAAAGAGAAATAAAATTCTTGAACTCAGGCGTTCACTTGCCTGTACAATTTGAGGTCTTGGTCTTCTTTCACATAAGGAAATACTAAAACAAAATTAAGTGTGCCACAGGCACATAGTAAATTGACTAAACTTTTTAAAGTTTTGTGTGTTCCTAATGGCACCAGTTATACATAACTGGAAAAAAGTTTTGTTCTAACATGTCCTTCCCTCAAAATATCCATATTAGGTAATACACACAAGCGAGTACAATTAAGAGTGGCAAGTTAGGAAAAGTTATTTAAGAATCATCTCTGCTTAAAGAGGAAAGGAGATGAGTATTAAAGTAGCCCAACTGAATGACATTGGACACTGTATACTATCCTAAGTGATATCCAATGTGTTTTGTACTCTGTTAGCTGATTAAAGTCATCTAACCAGGCTGTGTTTCTCCATTTGTCTCATGGGATGGAGCAGTCCCTGCTACACGACTTTTCCACAGAAGAGTTTGTGGTCACTTTGGTGGCTTTTTGCCTAGGCCTGTGAGACTGAAAAGATGGACCCACTTTGTCCCACTTTGGCTTAGGAGAGGAAGCAAAACCTTGTGCTGAGGACACTGAACTACTCTGTAATTCTTACCAGAGGTCTAGCAGTATGTTTCTGTTTTCTTCATGTTGTTGCATGGGAAGGAACAAAGAGAGCTGGCTTGGAGATCAGTTCAGGTCACTGTTTTGTTTTGGGGGTAGAACCAGTGTAATTAGCTGGCCCTGAACCTGCAGAGCTTCTTCTAGTATAACATCCAGTTATACTGGATGCAGCAGAGACAAAAAAAGCTGCATTGATGATGAATCCAATGAAAGCCTAAATACATAGGTCAATTTTCTATAGAAAAACATGTCAATTAAGTTTTCTCAAAACTAGAGTAACCACAGTTTTAATTTCTGATAATATAGAATTCTTCACCGTACTGAGCTGCTGCAAGTATTTACCACATCCATCATGCTATCCAGATGATACATACAATTATTTACCCTTGCTAGTATATTCCGCAGTAGCTTATCTTTGTGCTGCAAAATATCAGGGCTTTGCTCTTGTTCCAGACTTTCCTTTAGGTAGTTTATTGGCTTTCTTCTTATAACGCCCAAGGCTTTTGCACTATTTTACCTACCATTGTGTACGTAGATCACATAGTTTTAGGAGACTAGCTCCAAGTCTGGAAGACATAACTTAGGAACAAGGAGAGAGACATAGAGTATATCCTGAAGGAACAGCAGAAATCTAGGAAAATTCAATTTTCCTTTCTCTTCTACATTTTACTGCCCCTCTCAAAATGTTGTGAAGCTAAAGTGAAGTGGAGGGGAACAGTAGAAAGAGAATGGAGGTTCTGGGTCTTCTGAGATTAATAAGAAGACTTTCATCTACAACTCTGTGCAATGCAGGGGCCCTGAGAAGTCTACCCACTAGGAATTTGGGAAATCATCTAGGTACAAAAGCACATCAGGTACTGAGAGTGGGGTGCAATTTGGGGGGAATGGGGCTTTCCTTCATCTGAGTCAGAAGCGGTTTTACCAGGTATTTGGTGTGATTTTTCTTTGAGGTTTTGTGAAGAAACAGAGAACAGAAAAAGTATGAATGGGGTGGGCAGTTTTTTTCATACGAGATTGATGCAAACAACAAATATATGCAGGGGATATGGGGGCACAATGCTGCAGCACTGTGACAGCAGTTGTTAACCTGGCTACTGGTGAAGAAGAAAGAAAAGAGAGCATGAAGACATGAAATGGTGCTGAAATGAAGTGAGCAACAACAACAAAAAAAAAAGACGGAGAGATGCTGGAATACTGGAAAATCCAGAAAGTAGAATTTATTCAGAAAACATAGATACTCTTCACAATGCCTGACTACTTGCTGTGATACTTTTCAGCTTAGTACATACTGTTTCGCAATAATTGCAGGTGCCAATCTGCTCAAGGCAATTAGAGCTGGTGGGTAACCAAGACCCATGGACTCTTAAGCTCAGAACCAGCAGCACTTCCCAGGTGCAGGTTCAGATGTGCCTCCCAGTCTTATCTCCTTTCCAAAATCTCATTATTATTTAAGTAAAAATAAAGCACAGCAATGAAAAGCACTAAGTGATAGAGATTCCATATCTTCAAAGACTGTTGTCTGTTGACACTTTTTAAAATGTGGCTTAATTTGAATAAACATGGTGAATACCAATGGCTCAGCACTCCTTAGAGCTCAGCTGGCAACTCCCAAGAACACTCATAGACTGAGGATAAGTAGTTATTAACATAATTGTCTTGCTCTCAACCATAGTATTTGCTTCTTGTGCTCTAGCACAGCTTTGCACCACCATTTGTTTGTGTTTACTACAAATTTAGCAGATCCAGATGACTTTTCAAGCAAACATCAAGAGACATGTGGCCTAATTGAAGAGAGTTCAGAGAAGATCAGGAAGAATGCTTGGAGGTCTTGAAAGCATGGTCTACAAAAGAGATTTTAAAAAACTGGGATTGCTTGGCTGGCAGAAATGACTGAAGGCATAGCAATCCTGAGATACATAAAAAGACTTGTAAAAAACCAACAAAACGATTGGTTATTTTTTCATCACACTCCACATGCACAAAGAAGGTAGTTGTGGGTTAAAAATGTAGCAAGGGAAATTCCAGCTAGACATTAGGTGTGGCAGTCATCAACTTCAGATAATCATGATGGTTGGTAAAGACCTCTAAGGTCACCAAGTCCTACCATCCACCCAGGAGGAAAAAATCAAACCAAACCAAACAAAACCAAAACCAAACAAACAAAAAACCAAACACAAAACCAAAACAAAACAACCAATCAACCACGTCATGCCTGCTCAAACATGTCCTGAAGTGCCACATCTACACATTTTTTTAATATCTCCAGGAATGTTGACCCCCACCACCTATCTGGGCAGACCACTTTTGTGCTTGACTACTCTTTCAGCAAAGAAATCCTTCCCAGCATCTTGTCTAAACCTTCCCTGGTGCAACTTCAGGCCATTTCCTCTACTCCGTTCATTGTTTACTTGAGAGAAAAGGCCAGCACCCACCTCCCTACAACTTCCTTTCAGGTAGCTGTAGAGAGAAATAAGGTCTCCACTCAGCCTTCTCTTCTCCAAACTAAACATTCTCAACTCCCTCAGCCTCCCCGCACAGGACTTGTTCTCTTGAACCTTCATCAGCTTGGCTGCTCTTCTCTGGATGTGCTCCAGCAACTCAAGGTCTTTCTTGTGGTGAGGGACCCAGAACTGAACACAGTACTTGAGATGCTACTGCTGCAGTGTTGAGTAGAGGGGCAGGATCACTCCTCTTCTTCTGGTGGCTACAGTTTTTCTGATACCATCCAGGATGCTGTTGGTCTTCTTGGCCACCTGGACACATGTTGTCTCACATTCAGACATCACCAACCAGCACCCTCAGGTCCTTTCCACACACTCTTCCACAAGCTTGCAGTGTTGCATGGGTTTGTTGTGACAGAAATGCTGGACCCAACACTTGGCCTCGTGGAACCTCATACATGGCATTGGCTCACTAGTCCAGCCTGTCCAGTTCCCTTTGTAGACCCTCCCTACCCTCAAGCAGATCAAGACTCCCACCCAATCTGGTGTCATCTAAAAGTGACTGAAGCACTCAATCCCTTCATCTAGATCATTGATGAAGATATTGAACAAGACCATCCCCAACACTGAGCCCTGGGTGACAGCACTGGTGACTGGCTACTAATTGGATTTGACTTTTTTCACTACTATTTCCTGGACATGCAGGCAGTTTCTAACCCACCAAAGACCTCAGCTGTCCATGTCATGACCCATCAGCTTCTCTAAGAGAATGCTGTGAGACACAGTGTTAAATGCTTCATAAAAAATGGAGAAGGGTCTGCACATCCCTCCCTTTCCCTTTACCGTGGGAAAAGAATACCTTACTGAGCCAACTTTGGTTAAATACACATATGAGTCTATCACCAGCTATAAGTATAAGCTGAGAACTTCATGCAAAACACATGTTAAAGTTACTGGTTAAGAAAGTGAGACAGATAATTACTGTAAAGGCTTGCAGGAATACGAGACCAAAAGAAACTCAAGCATTTACTTTTCTTTGACTCCAGCAGAGACCATTTTCTTTGCCTGTAGTTTTGAAAATGTGTCTTCCTTTTGTTTATCCTTCCCATTACCATTGCTTCAACACAAGCTTCACATACTTTTTTGTTATATCTCCACCACACACAATGCTTTCCAGTGTATAATCATGATGGTTATTCAATCTTACTTGCAGTGCTAGTTTAAAACATTTTTTAATTAGATTTCATAAGCAAAATATTTTTTCTCCCATTCCAACAGAGTATGAGAAACATTTCTTGAAAGCATCCTCAGAAACTGCTCCCATCAGCTTCACCATTCTTTCCATAAAATTCTCCCTGCTGCTACAACTGCAAACAAAAAAACTGTTGTGCTCATTAATAGGTGATTTTAATTATGTTTGTGGCTAATCATACAGCTCAGAATGGTTCTGCTCTAAGTCTGCCTAGCCTCTCATGTGCTTCTGGTTTTTTGTCCTTTTTGAATGATTTCTTGAAGACAATTGACTGTCTTTTGGAAAGGTTTATTCTGACAAAATGATAGTTGTCTTATTAGTTCCTTCAACTAGTTGTCTAGATTTTCTTTTTAGTCATTGGAGGGGAATGAGCACCTTAAGGATAAAGCCCTTCTAGTCTAAGCTCACTACTTAAGCTAGGTCAGCTGAAATCTAGTGGTGATTTCCTCTTAACTGTCAAAAGGGACTTCCTGATGACCAGTTCCTACCAGAGCACAGCCAGTATCTCAAGATTTCTAAAATCTCTTTTCTTACCTATATGACTTTCATATTCGTGTCCCAAAAGAAACCTCTACCAAGAGCTACAGAGAAAATTATAATGATAGCCTCTAGAAAACATTTCCATTATAAAACTAGAATGAAAACAACACTGTAAAAACAAGCCAGCCACTCAAAAATCCCAAGCTCTGTGTCAGTAACTCAGTATCCACAAGCTGCAAGAAAATTCCTTTGGCAAATGACATCTATAATGTTCTTTGACTTGCTGCCATCTGTTATTGCTGCCTTATAATCAAGTTTGTTTTCAGACTGTGCCTGATTCTTTCAAGATAAAGAGGGTGTGTATTTTAACAGAAGTTACCAGTAGATAGACCCATAGCATGGGAAGGGCAAGAAAATAATTGAATACAGTTATATATAGTTGCATAACACTTTAGAGTGTTTAGATGTAGTGGCAGTTGTGCCTGTAATTGCCTACTGGAAAGAACTTGTGTTTTGGAACAAACGTTGGCATGAAGAAGGAGAGGTACTATTGGAAAAAGTACAGATATCAATATACCTTCCTACAGCTCTGCTAGTGGACTGTCAAATTAGTTTAAAATAAATAGAAAAAGATAAACTTTTACTTGAAAATAGTATGTTGATATAATAGTTTATGTTAAAGGTTTTAGGCATGTCAACTCCAAAGAGAGGGTTTGGAGACTTTGATACAGAGAAGATACAGATAAAACCACAGACAAAAAGCAGAGAAAGAAATAGAGATATAACTCTTTTTTCATCTTCAGTCCCTCTGATATACATTTAGAACTTCCTGTGTAAGTATTGATTTCAGAAAATTATCTGAACATTCTTAGATTTTTGAATTTTTATAAGACCTAAAGGTAAAAATAAAGTGTAAATGTAAAAATAGGTAACAATAAAAACTGAAGTGACTATCTGCATCACTATCTCTCTCCTTGCCCTAGTGTAATTTTAAATGGCACAGACAAGAAAGAGTTCTCCAGCATGTCTTAGTATTACAAATTATTTGTGGAGGTCAGAGATGTTTGACCTTTCAGGTAGTGAAGGGGAATTAAAAGTATTTCCAAAAAGCAATGCAGTCAGCTCTTTAGTATGGTGTAAAAGCCAACTGGGTTATGAATTGGTCATGTTATGAGCACAGAGATGGTGTGTGCCATTTCACATCTGGCATGGTGCATTGTTGCATCATTGGGACATGGAAAGATGGGTACTCTCATTTTTGGTTCAGAGTGCTTGGATGTGGAGGACAGACAGGTGAGGCAGCACCAGGTCTCCACTGTTAGGTTAGAACACTGTAAAAATATATCTATCCTCTTTCAGACACAAAGAAACAGACTTTTGTCACTGCCATGCCTGCTACCTCACTACGTCTACCCACACCAGAACTTTCTCTCTGTGTCTATGGGTGCATGAACACAGGGACACAAGACAAGGTTCAGAGTTCAGCTCCATGGTACAAAAGCCAGCACATGTCACTAGCACCAAAGAACAAGGCAGCAGATACATACAATGCAGCAACAGTTTTGGGGGATCAACAGCTACAAGTAGAGGTTAATTTGTGTAAACATCAACCTCTTTCACTCTTTAAAGTTGTGGATTTTCAGTCTGTGCAGACAGGGTTGCTTGCCCTTCTTGAAGGATGTCTGAGCTCTGTGATTTCAATCTAAGAGAAGGTGATTTCATTGTCTGAGTTGCAGACATATGGATTAGGGGAGCATTTCTGCTGTGGGCAGGATCTTTATAGTATCCACCACAGGCATGTTTATTTCTTTTTCTTGGAACATGAAGCATCAACAAGTTCACATAAAATCTGGCGTGGCTGTTCCTGCTTTCCTGCAGTCCTTCCAATAAAACTTGTACAGAAGCTGAAGCATCAGGTGTGGGTCTGCTTTACTGTGACAGGTCTGAGAAAGTGCAACATTTAAAAGGTAAATAGTTTCCCCACAAACAGAGCCTAGAAGCAAAGGAATTTAATTCATGGTATATATCCTAACTCTAAAGCCTTGTCAGATGCTGGGCTGCTCTCTCAAAGAAAGAGATTAAAGCTACACACCTCACCTGAATTGTAGTCAGATACATCAGCTGACACTCTTTTGTATTCATTCACAGTGGCTCAACGAGGAGGTTTGATAGAAGACCTCATTCTCATGAGTGAATTCCTGACATCTTTGAAATCAGTGGGAGTTTTGCCATCGGGTTTGAGCTGTAATTTAAATGTCAGCATCCCTTGGGTCTCAATATACCACAATATGAGGTACACCAAACTGTTTCAAGGCATGCACAGGCTCAGCTGGATTTAAATTTTGAGTCTTCCTGCATGCAAACGAGTTTTACTTACCTTAGCAGGCCTTAAATGACTGATGCTTGCCATGCTTACAGCAAAGTTCAGTGTAGCTCAAATCATATTTCAAGCCAAACAAGTCAGAATGTTTTAAATTAAAGTATCAATGGGATTTTGAGTCATCATGCTGTGCATTAAAGAACAGACTTCTTTTCTCTACTGCAGCAGCTTACAGAAATAATAGTAATAATAGTAATAAAAAAGGCCATGAAAGAGCTATTCAGAACAGAGCCCTAAACAACATATAATATTCATTATAGTCAACCTTGGAAATAACAGGTTACCAAACTCTTGGTACCTGCTGCTCAGGGTTTTCACACTTTAAATAAAGCTGACAAAAGGGATGAGCAATTCTGTTTTGGCCACAGTCTAAATGTCAGTATCACCATTAACTACCTCTCAAATTAATCAATTGCACCAGAGGACCAGCAGCTCTCACTGGCCCTATTGATTGAAAACCAGAGCTGTGGTTCACTGCTTCTGTGTTTGAGTCACCTTATATCCCTTACTACAGTGACCTCTGCCTGTACACTTGTAGTGTGAGGGCTATTGAAGCATGTATCTAGTGAACATGCATTCATTGTCTTTTCCATCCAATTAAAATTCTTCCCTATCATTCCCTTTTATCTAGCCTTTGTAATTGGATTCCCAGTTTCCCAGTTTCTCAATTTTCATGGCAGTAAGGGAGAAAACGATAGCAAGTCCCTGATAAAAAAAAAGAAAAAAAGAAAAAAAAAAAAGGTTATGATTTAATTGTATCTACAGGGTTTGTTCTTTCTTTAGCTGAGTTTCTGAAAGAAAAAAAGGCTTCTGTGATCACGTTATCTTTTGCCCATCTGTGTTTGCAGCTCAGTAACTCTGGGATCTCTTGGCCTGCTTCAGCCAGATTCAAAAGAGGGTTTATGACTCCCCCATAGTACCCTGGTGACATTATGTCCCTTAGAACCATGTGAGATTGGCAGCTTTCTAGAAGAGGAGATATAGTCACATAGAGAAAAAAGACTGTGTTTTGCGAGTGGTTTTCTATCCAGCCTGGTTACCTGACATTCCCACATCTCTGCCCTTTCCCAGGGGAGAGCCATAAGTGGGGATGGAGGACATTATGACTTTTCTTCATACAGCATATGGGGTGAGGGAAAAGATCAGAACCAATGAAGGATAAGCAACCCAAATTGACTGGGAGAAAAGGCTTTTTTTAATGCCATTGTACCTTGGAGTTTTTTGAGAGGTGAGTTGTTTTCAAAGCTGTTGAATCCAAAATATTTTCTGGTTTGTTTTGTTTTGGTTTTTTTTCTCACAGAGGGTGAAAATATGCTCTAATAGGATGTTGTACACCAAGATCAATATCAAAGTCAGGTGAAAGACATCACTCTCTAGAGATGTCTGCAGAGGGACTAGGTTAGTCTGCACGCTTATCTTCTACATGGCAGCTTTTAGGTGAGATGAGTTGAGGCTTAATTGACCAGGGTTTCGTTATTGCTAAAAACAGGAGTCTGAACACAAGAGAACATTTATATTGACCCAAACCTTAGTTACTTTGTTCACATTGACTCTAACAAATTATTCTTCTTTCTTTTCTGTAAAATTTTCTCTTCGATAGAAATTCAGAATCATTTGAAATCCAGTAGTCTACAAGCTGTGGAACAAATGTTTAGAGGTACAGAAGTCATCCAAAAGTCTGGTGTCACAGTTAACCTCAGATAGTCCCTTCCTTGACTGATATTCCAAAGTCTTGGTCAAAAATCTTTAGATTACATCACCAGCATGGAACAATAGGATAGTTATTTTGGGATTTTTCCCTCATGAAATAGAAGAAAACTAATAAATCCTTGAAGTCAATTGAAGTCAGCAGCAGCACACTAGTAAATCAATTATGAAATTATTAAAAGGTCAGATCTTTCTTTCATAGCCATCCACAGAATGCCAGGAACTAGGAGTTTCAAATGTGATGGAATGGTTGTGACTATGCTTGCAAGGAGGAGACATATTTTGCAAACCTACCCCATTATGCTTGCAATAATATGAACCAATCCAAACCTTTCTTTCCTATTTAGTAAGGTACTGTATAACCTTTGGATAACAGGAAAGTCAAATTAGTGGAACAGAAGGTTAAAACAACTAAATAACTGTAACTTGGCAAACAGGGATAAAGAACAAGATAATTGCCTGTAAGTATTTGAAGGGAGGGATAAGAATAGCTTCAAGTTGCTCAGGGGAGTGTAATTAGATATAATGGGATGAAATTAAGCAATGGAAAATATTAGAGAGGAAAATCCTTCTGAAAATCTCATTCAAAACCTGGAAGAGACTCCAAAGGAAACTCTATTGGAGAAAGCCTTCATTCTCTTGGTAAAAGTGAATGGAAAACAGAATTTTGAAAATACACCAACTGATTCTGCACTGAGAATGTGATGGGATGATTTTTGAAGTTTTTTTTTTTTTTTTAATCTAATCCCATATCTATTGTCTTAGTATACTGGCAAAACAAAAGGTATTTCTTTTAAAAACTTTTCCCTTGTGGGTCAGAGCCACCACTACTGTGTCTATGCTCTCTAAACACTACTTTTATGTGAAAAAATCCATAATCAAAAACAGTGTATGTTATTTCTCCAGAATAATGTCTCCTCTTTCTTCACTGAAATCTGCCATTTAAATAGTCCTGATAAGATTTTTTTATTGTCACTGGAAGGAAGCAAGGACTGTCTCATTTTACTGTTAACACTTTTTAGGCATCAGGGAGAATTCACTTTCTACCTCTGCTTCTCTGGAAAGAAGATGGGGAAAGGGTGAATTTTCACTATTTACCTTCACAGACTTGTCTTACTGTTCTGCATGTCAGTTCTTGTAAATTGGTTCATGTTTCTCATATCAATGTAATGCTATGAAACTTTATTCATTATTTATCTGGACTGTATAGCAGAACTGGGCATGGAGGCCTTGTCTCCTATGTACTTTTGATAGCTTGTTATTTACTTTGCATAAAGAATACTTTGAAAGAATCTGGTGCAAGTGGCCAAGCAGTGATGTACGTGTCCGATAGGGCATTACATCTTCTTCCTCCCCATAACATTCTGAAGACCACATCATGCCCTTGGCTGTCTTACAGGTTGGTTTGTGACAAATTGTTTCTGGATGCAAAAACTCCATTTTACCTTTTCTACCTATGTGCAGGCTCAGGCCATGATAAGGAGAGAGCTACATGAGTGGGGCTCATGTACAACCCCGAATACCACATTCCTTGGCTCTTGCCTGTCTTTGCTGTTGTGCAGAAACTGTCTATGATGTTTTCCTCAAAAAAATGTGACTGGCAGTCAGCGAATAAAAAAATCCACTTTCTCAAACCTGTCCTTCATACAGAGTCAGCATCACGCTATCATGAACCGATGACTCACTGAAAGAGTTGTGGATCATGTTTACAGTGTCAAGAGCCAGAGTTGTTTCCATCTAACTACTTTTTGGAATAAAAGACAAAGCTAATCATCTCAAAAGTACTAGTGCTGGACAGAAAGCATTAGCCAGCTCTGTGCTAAGAGCAGTCAACAAACCCAGGTTTGAAGTGAGGCATCAATTTAATTTAAGATGAATGTTTGCAATCACAATAACTGGATTTCATTATCACTTAACATATTCAAAAATTACCATTTTGCTTGTTAAAGGAGATTTTCATAAGATGATTGCAGTACTAAATGTACTGATGAACAAAAACAAGAGGACACAGAACTATTTAATTTTAAAAATAACAACATGGCACAGCTGAAGTGGATATTTATTCCGTAACCTTTTCTGTTGATGCAAAGTATGTTCTTTATTCTTTAAATGTGTATGTAGTTTTTTATTTATTCATGAGTTGAATACAGCATACAGGTTGGCAGATGTAATAACAGTTTATTTGAATACACTATCTGAACTTGTGTTTTTATAATGCTAGTGAGATGTCTGCTATCTCCTAGTTCTATACTTGTTCCCACCTAACTGTAGGCACTTATTTGAGGTGACCTAAGATCCTTCCTAGATAAAACAGCACCTTTCCACTGAACATAAGTAAAACATACCAGGGATCAAAGTGGCCCCAAGAGCATCGGAGCAGAGAAGATAATCAAGACCTCAAACTTCCCAAGATAATTAAGCCTTCTTCTTGATCTCAGCTTCTCTGCACATCCATAATGTGAACATCAACAAAACTCAGCCCTTTCTGCACACAGACAAAGAAGCAAGCATGGTAACCCCCACCAACCACAGCTGTTTCATGAAGGCTCCTTCAAGTCCTTCCTGAAATTTTAAACACTGTCCTGGTCAGGAGACCATTTCTTGGCAGTCATGGATATAATTAGCTTGAACACTTCCTAGACATTTTTGAAGCCCACCAGTTTCCTTCTTGGCCATCTGCTGACCACTGGCCCCTGGCAACTTGATGTCTGAGACCAAAGCAGCTGCTGCTTAAGGCTGTGGTTCCCTGACTGCAGTGTAGTTACTTCCAGATGAGTGCCATGTAATTCTCCAACTGAGGTAATTGAATCTGAATACACTTAGAAAAAAACATATAAAATCAGACAGACCAGTGACAGAGTCAGATTAGTAGTTAGAACCTCTGGATAAAGGATTATAGTATTGAGTTACTCTTTTATTTTGATGCTCTGTTTAGTTACCTATTTGTTTTACAGTATTTCAGTCAGGTCTATAGCAAGGTCCCTGAAGGGTTTATTCTAATAAGTAATGCAATTTGAAAAGGTAAGAAACAGCAGAAAACTCATTTAGTTTCACTCATTGTTACTAGTTTGCCATTCTACATTGATTTTTCTCCTTCCTATTATACATGGGCTATGTTCTCTAATGGGTTTACAAGTCTACTGATTAATGTGAGTAAAAATAATACTTGGTTTATTGCAGGGGTAAATAATGTCTTAACTACTTTGAATCCTATGGTCTTTTCAGAGCACTAATCTGACATGGCACTATCACAATGACTTCACCTGCCTCTTTTCCAAAACCCCTTAAAGCCTTTTTAATTTCTTTTATTCTCATTTCCTCTGAATATTTGCCCAACACTTTTTTCATGGATTTGCTTTCACAGTGGCTACACCTTTGTATGCAAACATTTCAATAACCACCTTATCCCACTGGGAATATTTACATAAAAGAACTTTTTCAGTCACTAAAAATATGTAAAGAGTGAATTTAAATTCAAGGCACAGACATTTGGATCAGAATTGCTACTGAGCTTTTCTACCAAAGGCACAGGAAAAGGTTATTGATGATTTTTTCAACAAGTTATTAAAAAAACTTTCTGCTCCCACCACCCATTTCATTTTGTTGGTCAGTGTTGACTTATTTCTCAGTATTTCCTTGAGAAATTCCTTGGCAGCCTAATTACAGCTTTTCTGTCGTGTTTCTCTTCCCTGAAAATTATTATGTCAAGTACCAATGCTTTCAGTTACACCATTTCTTTTTTAGCCAAGACCCTTGTATACAGGCAATCCAGTTTGTTCATAATAACCTCGTCCTTTGTCTCTCCTCCTCCTCGTCCCAGAAGACTCCCTTAGCATGAATACAAATCTTTATTCTGAGAGAACAATTAATAGAAAGTTAAAGGTTAACAAGAAAATGAAACAGGTCTTTGTGGTTGGTTTTTTGTGGATTTTTTTTTTTTTAGAACTACCCAACAGTTCAGAGGTAACTAAGCTATTGAAAAGAGATTCATCTTGGGTTAGTGGAAGAGGCCTAGTTATAGTAGTGATGAACTGCAGGCATAATAATTTATTCTGCTTTTCAGTCTTTACAGATCTCAGAGCCTCTAGCAACCAGGCTAGGATGTTTACAGCAAAAGACAGCATTTCTGCATCATGACTATGCTGGAAGTGGCTTGCTTGCTTTAGCAATTGGAAGCTGGTCTCGAAACCAGAAACCAAATCCCACAAACTCCATTCCCTGGTCCTGCTACCATCTCTCCTGAGAATGGTACTCCACATATTTTCTGACAGCCTTTCCTTCCTCTGAGACCATCTACTCGTTTCTTGAGCTCAGAAGTTCATGTCAGAATTCTTGCAAACTCACAAATGTTGTTCACTGTTAGTCTAGGCATTTACACCTTTTCTGCAACTGTTAAATCTGCAGGGCAAATCAAGATTTTTCTTTTTTCTTTTTTTTTTTTTTTCTTCCCCTCTCAAGTGTTATAATAAAAGATGGCATTTATACTGTTCTGAACTGACAAAAGGTTGGTATAGTTGAATCCAATATGAAGTAGCTGGAAAAATTTTCACACTTTTTTTTTCTGTTTTCACAACGTTTTAAGAATGTGTTGACAAATTTGACAAAAATCACTCAGAAGTCTGAAATGTTTTATTAAATGTTTTCTTATTTCAGTTTAAATTTATTTTTCATTTCAACATTTCCATAACATTTTTTCTGCTAAAAAAAATAACAATTCAAAATCTCATACCATGCTAACAACTTTTTTTTCAGAGTGAAACATTGCAGACATTGAGAAACTGAGCTTATTTTACTTTTTTAAAAATAATATTATGTTCATAAAAACTTCTGTTTCAGCTTTTAATAGAGAAGAAAGAGAAAGAAATAGACTTGTAGGCTATGCTGGTGAATCATCTCCTTCACAACACATCAGTCAATCTAAAAATAATATTGGTAAAGAAGTGAAGATCTCAGGGGTTCTCTCCTACAATTTTTATAGAAAACAGACACTTGGTGTGAGCACTAAATCCCAAACTACTGCTTTTTTGAGAGAAAAACATCACTGTGAGCAAATCAGACATCAGAATGTCATTAGCCAGTGTCATTTCTTGCCAAACTGCAAAAATGTTGATATTGACAAATAGCTGAACTATTTTTTTGTTTGTTTTCTCATCCTTCCACCTCTCTAACTAATACAGAGGGATACTGAGAGCATTCTCCATCCTGATTCACCCTATTGATAACCCAGGCAAGAAAGCTAAAATAAACTGATTGATTTAGCAATATAATCAATGTGATCATGCAATCAGCAACCCAGAAACAGTGCAGTTCCATGGTGTGTCTGAAGCAAGGGACACTTTCTCTCCTGTAGCCCCACCTTGCATGCTTATCTGAGGACAACTTAGACCAATTGCACTCAGTGGATATCTGTCTGAGCTGATGATTTGGCTCTGAAACAGTCTTGGTGGAAGAGAGACACTTAGCTAAAGTGCCTTGGGATTAACATAAAGGTAAAAAAAAAAAAGCACAGAAAGATGCTCTGGGATTGCAGAGGTAGCTAAAGGGTTTGTACTGGAAGAAAAAAAAAGTGATATAATATAAAACAGCAGACAGCAATGTCCTTCTCGTTCATTTTTGTGTCCTTCATCGGTCTGGGTGGGGAGTAAACATGGAGTGTAACTGCTGCAATGTCACTTGGGTTTGGAAACTCCTGCCCTCTTTTAGTGACTTGAGGGTTTCAGGCAAATGGGAAAAGATATGTTTTCTTTCTGAATGTGATCTCTATCTTGACAATGTCCTTTAAGTCTGAGATCTAGTGTTCTGGATGCACAAAGGAATGCATTTCAAACCTCTGCATTTCACGTTATTTCTGAACAAAAAAAAAAAAAAAAAAAAAAAAATCTTCCTGTTTGAATACACAGTCCTTACTGTGCCTCAGACACAGGGAATTAGCAGCAGTGCCAGTGATTCACTTACCTCCTTTGGTGATGGGACATTTTTTTCTCTTTCTCTTTTCACTGTCCCCACAAGTATTTGCCAAAAAGAAAGGAAGAGGGTGTATTTTCAAAACCCATCTTGCAGCTTCTTTATTTTATATAGTCTCTCCCCCCCACCCAAAATACCTTGAGTAGCTCTTTATGTAACTTCAATTAACAAAAAAATAATAAAATTCAGCTGCTCCTCTGAAGCCATCCAAATCTAATTAACTACAGAAGCTGAAGTTATATTAAGCTTCTCACTTTCTTCTCCTTAGCATCTCCATTCATACCTTCATTCAATGTGTTCACAAAAAAAGGAATTTCTAATAATTGTATCTATAGTCATGGAAAAAGAAAGCCTCTAATCAGGAGGCCTGTGAAAGAGGAGAGATCGGAGCCTTGCTTGAACTTGGCAGTCTGGCCCCAAAAAAGCTTGCAGACAAAGGAACCAAGGAGCTTAGTCCTACGTCTAAGAAAGCTGGTGAGAATTTGTTCAGCCTCTGAATAGACATCTCCATTTCAGTCCTAAATTGTGGCTGCACAGATTCATTGAAATGCCTTCTCCGAAGGAAGAGGGGGAGGGAGCCAAGGGAGGGAGAAGGCAAGGAAAGTTTGTTGAATATAAATGAGGTTACGTGTGGCTGAAGAGAGAGATAGACACTCTACAGAGATTTATTCCTGACTGACATACAGTAACACAAAGGCAATAAAACTTGTCCTTGGCAAGTGGCATTAAGAAGCAGTAAACCTTAATCTTCAGAGAGCTGAGATGATGCAACTCACCCCAGTGGAAAATACTTTCTTATTCATGGAGTGCATTTTTTAAAATATTTTTATGCAGATTTAAAGAAGGTGTAGCAAGGTATCTTCCCATGACATGACCTTGTGATTTGGGTGGTCTGCAGAGCCACAAGACCAGATAGATAGGGAATCTTGACATCTTCTCTGAGGAGTTAGCTATCCTGCTGTATACCATGTGTCATCTATGGAAAATTTCAGACTCTGGCTCTCCCTGCTGCACAGTCTGGTGGAAATGAAGGGGACTGTACCTCAGAGGAGTTTTATTCAAGAGCCTTTTATATTTTTTCAGTTAGCAAAAGGTGCCTTTTTGGTCTAGCAATCTCAGGGACATATTCTTCTCTGGTTATTTGCATTAATGTCTTCATGTACATTCCCATCTTCTGCAGCAATGAGCCTTTCTGAAACTGCAGCTTTACTCAGTAACAAGAAAGGAACTGAAGCAGGGTCATTAAATTAAAACAACTGCCACTGCACAGCAGAAGGAGGGAACATTTGGTATATTAAAATAAGTGTAGTTAAGATACAAAAAATGCAGATGGTGCATAAAGTCTCTCAGGGAAAGCCCACCAGTGCTGACCCAGACAAGTGGAGATTTATCCAGAGTTACAGAGGATCAAGGGGTTTTTTGCAGTTCTGATTTGATTTATTGTTAATTTTCTGCTTTCCTATTACACATTAATGATTAGGAAATAGGAAAATCTTTTCTTAGCTTCTTGGGCTCTTGCTCTGAAACAAGAGTTTAAAGATACTGTAAGGAAGATATTGTATGTAGGAAGAGTATTAGAGATGCAAAAGCTCAGTTAGAAAATCTGGCCATCTCTGTTAAGGATTTTAAAAATGCTTTTATAAATACATTAATAACAAGAGGAGGGGCAGGGAAAACCTCCATTCCCTACTGGATGGGTGGGAGAACTTATTAATGGAAGACAAGGAGAAGGCTGAGGTACTTAATACTTTCTTTGCCTCAGTCTTTAACAAAAAGACTGGCTACTTTCAGGGAAACTGGGTTTCTGAAGTGGTAGACAGGGATGGGGAGCAGAATACTCTTCCTGTAATCCAGGAAAAGGTAGTTAGGGACCTGCTGTGCAATCTAGATCCCAACAAGAGTCCGGGACTGTGTGGGATTCATCCTAGGGTGTTGAGGAAACTGCTAGGGAGCCGTGGAAGAACTGGCCAAGCCACTCTCCATCATTTATCACCAGCCCTGGCTACCCAGGGAGGTCCCTGATGACTGGAGGTTCCACAGTGTGATGCCCAAGCACAAGAAGGGTCTGAAGGAGGATCTGGGAAACTATAAGCTTGTCAGCCTGACCTTGGTACCTGGCAATGTTATGGAGCAGACCATCCTGAGTGCCATCAAGTGGCATGTAGAAGACAACCAGGGGATCAGGCCCAGACAACATGGGTTTTGGAAAGGAAGATCCTATCTGACCACCCTCATCTCCTATGATTAAGAGACCTGTCTGGTGGATGAGGGGAAGGCTGTGGTTGTAATCTATCTCAGCTTCAACATATCTTTGACACAGTCTCCCACAGCACCCTCCTAGGAAAGGTGGCAGTCCATGGCTTGGACAGGTGCACCCTTTGCTGGATTAAAAACTGGTTGGATGTGTCACTGGCCCAGAAAGTTGTGGTGAATGGTGCTGCATCCAGTTGGCATCTAGTGACCAGTGGGGTCCCCAGGGATCAGTACTGGGCCCAGACCTTTGAACTCAATAACACATTGCTCAAGGCTCAGAGCAGCCTCCCAGCTGGCCTCACACTGTGCTGTCATTTGCATGATGAATGGAAAGCTATTTGTACTGTGAAGCTTAAACAGAAAGTAAACATTTAGTGAGGTTTATATACTGCCTGCTATCTTTTCCTCCATAAATTTAAAAGAAATCACAACTTTCCCTCAACACTCATTTTGGATCTGTTTTTAGCTCATCTGTATCTGGGTTTTCTGCTGTGTAGCTAAGGACATTTTCAACAGATACAAATTTCATTATTGGACAGTAATTGCATTTGTTTTACCTTGCTTTGATGTTAAATGTAAAGAATCCCCAGGCTACTTTATCTAACATAGGATTTGTAGCAATGACTCCCTGCTAAGGCAAGGTAGAGTGCTGTATTTATCCTAATCTGGAGTGATGATGTTTATCAGACAGCTGGATGAGTTCCTTACCCAATGCAGCACCACTCATGGGTTTATATACAGTACCCAGCACCACATATACACACTAGGCCCTGGGATTTCTAAGCACTTCTAGCAGCCTTTCTAAAAGCAAATTAAATAGAGGAGCACCGTTACTATTTCTTATAATTTTTACAAGACACTTGTTGCACAGAGACAGCAAGAAAATTTTGATCTCTCCTCTGCGATCACTTTCCTCTGGGACAATTCTGAACATCTTGGTTATGATCACTCATGCACCAAATCCATAGAAATATATAAATAAGGAAAATATTTAACTCTCTTCTCTTAATCTATACATTAATAAGATTTTTTACCCCTTTCAAACACCCAAATACATTTCCTTACAGAGGAAAATAAAGACATAACATCCTTTTCAGAGGAAGTATGAATGTGAGTCTCAGCTATCAAAGTGCCAAGAAGGGAGAAAATGTTTTAAAAAGGTGTTGAAAGTAGAAGAGGAGCATGGACATAAACAATGTCCTTGCACAGACTGCAGAAAGGATACAGCAACTCTATCTTGTTTTTCCAAGGGAGCTGGACTGGAATCAAACCTGCAGTAGTGCAGAATAAATAAAATTATTCTGATCTTTTCCTGTTTACAGTTAGCATGATACATTGAATTTTATGAACGCAGTCCACATAATCATGGGGACTTCCTAATTTTTAAGCACTTGAAAAGTCTGGTCCAGGCTTGCTAAATCAAATTAGGTCTGGTTATAAGACAACAGTGAAAACCTTGTCCTGTATGTGAGGTGTGTCTGATCTGCAGGGCAGAGGAGGAGAATTGCATTACAGGGAAATATCATTAGTTCAGGGGCCTTGTAGCTTTATGTAAAAACAACCTTTTTTGTGGCTGAGCTGCATCAGTGTCCAGCAGGAAAGAAGTTAAAACACATACACTTACTCTGCTCCCATCCTCTTCTTCAGCATAAACACTCCTCTTTCTGGGTCTAACTAAAGTAGCTGTTTTGTTATGCCCCCAGATTCCGTCATGTTTTAGTGCCTGTGCCAATAAGTATTGTATACATGAAAACCACTTTTTATTAGTATTACTTGCCAGTGCAAAGTTTACTACCAAGCTAGTAAATATTTCATCTCTGACCATACTAAGTTTGAGCCTAAGTTTTGGGTTTACCAGTTCAAGTGTGTGGTCTCTCCTTACTTAGGGGAAGACAGTGGATTGTCCCCAGGAGACAAAAAGTGCAAGCAGCCAGAAATATTATGTGGCTTCATGGCCAGGTCAACTTTACTCTCTTTTTGCCTACATTCATGCACAAAAAACCCACACTGAGCACAAAAAGCAACAAGCCTCAAGGGGACAAAAGGAGTCCTTGGGGACACAACCTGTCCTTTTCATGGCTGGTGGGTGCCAGAGCCAGGCAGGAGTCTACACAATCTCCATGAGCAGGGGGTCTGAGCCTCATGCAGCTTTTACCACCTACCTTCACATCCCTTCTCTCCTCCCAGACATTGGTATTTTAACCCCATTTTACAGATAAGGAAAGAAAGAGCAAAGCACTTACACCTACACTAAGCTTCCTGCTGCAGGTGCCAGGATGAGGCATTCCAGGCTTCTTTGGCTTCCCTTTTTTGAGGCAATAATGGCCAAATGAGGGATGGCCATTCTCCCCATCTTCCTGACTCCTCACCCCTGAGCCATCAGCAGAGAAAATCTCCAGCCATCACCATGCTCCATGTGAGGCAAACACACACAGGGATTTCCCTAACCCAGGCGTTGTGGCTGCTCATCCCTTCAGACTGTTTGACAGTGGTGGGTGGTTCGTTGTCTGACTTGTTCTTTGCTTTCTGTGAGTTAGGCATGGAGGCTGCTGTGCCACCTGGGGCAGACCCTCCCATCACCCCAGTCAACCCAGCATGGCAATCTAGGAGGTCAGCAAGGGCATAGGACCTCCTTTCAATCACTAGTACTTGCCCTGCTGTAGTATCTCTTCCCACATGGCCATCTGTGAGGGACTGTGACTTGGTTCTGCAGCTCATTTCTGTTATTTTTCACATGCTGATAAGTTGAATAAAATATAATTTTCTCCAGCAGTCAGCACATCTTTTTCACTCTGATTTCTGAGAGGTAGCAAAAGGCTTCCAATCACCCCAAAGCAGCCCTAGCTGAGGAGGAGTCTGACTCCTGTGACTTACTGTATACAAGGTCATTTCAATCACAGCCTCTGCCAAGGAACCCAGACCTGGGGAGCACCAAGTGGTCAACTTCATTTCTGCTTTGAATGACAGCCTGATCTGATTCTCGGTGGTCCTTTAATTAGAGTGTACTGTTACAGCCAGAGCATGCAGCTTTGTGCTGAAATACTGAAGGCATGAAGAAGTTGTGCAAACATTTTCCAGTCATGACCTTTATGGTGCTTTCCTCCAGTCCTCATAAGAAAACACTATGTCTAGCCCCCCCGTCACCGCTTGATTTTTTGTCCTTCCATGTGCAAAAGGTTTTCTTTAGCTTCAGTATCTGGAATTGGGTTACCTGAGAATCCCAGAAGTAATTTTTAAAAGCTTATAATAAAGGAAGCTTGAGACTCCTGCAAATGTTACCCGAAAAGATAAACAAGAAAAAGATAAATTGCATGCTTTTCAAGTCATTTTCATGATTTTTTTTTTCCTTGAAAAGAAAGGATTTAAGCCACCACACCGAGAAATAAGGACTCAGTACTGGCAATTTGACTGTCCAAGAAGATGAAAAATGTGCAGTTCAGCAGAGGAGGATTTGTCAGCACTATTTCAGAGAATCACAGGATGGTTTGTGTAGGACCTTGAAGATTATCCGGTTCCAACCTTCCCTTGCCATGGGCGAGGACACTTTCCACTAGACCAGGTTGCTCCAAGCCCCATCCAACCTGGCCTTCAACACTTCCAGATTTTTCCCAGAAATGTCATATGAACCTTTCAAGGAATAACACCTTATGAGGGGGTGGAAATGTTATTCACAGGGTCATTTGTAAACTACAAAGGCCCATTTCACTGTTTTGCTCTATGCTTCCTGGGTGACTTCACTGAATCTCAAAGACTGGTATTCATCTCAGCAGATTGCCTCTCTGCAGGATTAGGGATGCAATCCTATAAAACATCAAAGGCCAACCTTTATAAGCAGTAGGGAGAAACAAGTATATTCAAAAGGTAAACTTGTCTAGCTTGTCTTAGGTACGTTCTGTGCTTCATTTAACCAGTCCTCACTTGTGAAATGGATATGGCAGCACTGTTTCACCTCTCAGAGAATGGAAATACATGGATAATGCAGTTCTGATATTACAGAAACATCTTCAGTAGTCTGAAATGACCCAGGAAAGAGGATATCTAGTTGTTTAGTGCATCCAGAGAGAAAAATTCTAGTATATCCTAGTTAATTATGGTGTTACTAAATTTCTGAATACAGCATCTGGAATTTTAAAGTATTTCACCCTGAAAACCAGTGGCTGGGGTTTTGGGGGTGGTAGTTTTGTTTTTCCCCAGTGTACCTAGAACAATAGTCTTTAGATAAATTAGACATGTGGAAAGATTTGAGGCAAGTTGGGACTGATAGAGATAAAGTAAATCAAGTCACCAGTATCATCTGCTCTGTGGGAGACTGGGGACATCTTCCACTCATTTCACTTTACAGATGTTAGAGATAGTGAAAAGGTCAGACACAAATGTGATGCTCACTTTGTACCTCATATTCATGGGGTCTGGAATAAAGAAGCCAGAAAAACACATGTGTACTTTCAACCTTTCACTGCAGGCAGTAAAATGTACTAGAGAGATGGAAATTACAGACTATTTTTATGCAAAGCCTAGATACACTCACTGTTTCAGAGTGGGACCAAAATAATAAAGCCCCAACCAAAAAATAATTTCCCTCTCTGCTTTCATCCTCCCTGCCTCTCCCACACCCCTTCCCCTCTCACGCCTTGCAGAAGCTATAAATCTAGGCCATCAGAGAGAAGCTGGAGCAGCAGCGTATTATCTTGAGAAATCACTCCCAGAAGGGAGCAGAAAGTTCACAAGTAGAGTGCCAAAAAAGGAGAAATCGCAGCACTGTCATTGAATCCGGCTGCGGCTGGAAGGCATCCAAACTCCTTGCACTGCTGACATCCCTGCGCATAATCAGAAATTCCTTTCAATTATGTGGGAAAAGGGAGCTTCGCATTGTCAGCCCAAGTGCCCCTGTGAAGAAAAAGGCTGCCACAGCACCACCATAGAAGGTCATGGTGGGGCAGCATCCGTGCGCGGCAGCTCGCCGGGGAGAAGGGAGGGCAAAGCGTGTGGTGGCAGTAGGACTGTGTGCTTTTACAACACTTTGCTCTTCCATTAGCACATTCAATCTGAGGGCCTCTGAGTGCTTTGCAAGCATCAGTTGGCTCAAGCTGATAGGATATAAGTAGGTACTGTTAGGCTGGTGTTACAGATGGCATAGCAGAAAGCTTCATTGTGATGCACAAGCTGTTCTTGAGGGGTTGTTTGGAGGTGGTTCCTGCAACCCCAGCCCCAGTGTCTTCTCCTAAGCTCTGTAGGAAAAGTAGTACTGCCCTCTTCAAGAGTGTCTGACCTGGAAGGGAGGGACTTGGCACACAGTTTGGGAAGCCTTGTGCATGGGCATCTGTGCCACAGACAGGCCAGTCACAGCCCATCTTCATGCTTAATCACCACTGTGGTGGTTGGGTCTTCACAGTGTCCTGCTTAAACTGTGAAACACAGCAGTGCCTGGGAGGCAATGTCAAATTTATTGAAAAGCTGCAGGTTTTCATTATTTTTCTTGCCTGTGTTTGGCTGAAATGTAGTAAGATGTTAGTTTTCCTGTAAAAGTATTCTACCCTTTCCCTGAATTTTTTTGGCAAATTCATATCCATTAATAAGTTTAGTGGGCAACCTGACAAAGTTAGGCAGCTGCATGATGCTTTCCCTGCTAGCTAGAAGGGTGTTACAAGAGGTTATTTTAGCCCAATGAACTTACTATCCCCAAACTCCCCCCTCTGTTGTTAGTAAAGAGAAATGGTTTCCATCAGGAGGAACTACTCGGATGCTCTGAATTAGTGCAGAAGTCTTTCTCCTGCCATTGGAAAGAGAAGGGGCTTAGGGAGAGCTGTCCATTAGGTGAAAGGTGGATAATTTCCCTCTTCTCCCTTTCCTGACTCTTCTCCTTGAACTGACAGAGGATATTAATAACATATGACTTTTTGCCATCTGACTTAGGTGCTCTGAGTCACTCTTGGGAAGCATCTGTTCCTTGGCCTATCCAGAAAAACTTCATCTATGACTCACACCTAAAGTGGATGCACCAAATAGTCTATAATAGGTGGCATGACTGGTTGCCATTGTCTAGCAGATGCCAGGGATGTTTCAGTATCTGCACTGTGCTTTTGCACAATGGAACATCTGAATTGCCTTCCCCCTACATCCACTTGTCCCCGAGATCATTAATGATCTATCATTAGTGTTGAACCAGATGATCCTTGAGGTCCCTTCCAACCTGACATTCTCTGATTCTATCATGATGCTTCCTTCATAAAAAAGAACAGGAGGAAAAGGGATGAAAAAAGAAGAATGAGAGTGATCCACAGATAATCTGGTGCTGGGAATTACCTGGATAGATCCCTCCTGAAAACTAGTCCTAGAGTTCTAAACTGTTTGGAGGTTCGGGGTTTTGTGTGTTTGCCCTGATCACTCAAGAAATGGGGCACTGACATCTTGTTGGTGTAGCTGAACTACTTAAAGGCATAAGGAAGACAGACTACTGACAGCAAGACCAGAAATTGCACCATTTGTTGCACATCTCACCAAAAGCTACATGAGCTTCAAGAATGCTCTGCTTGGGACTTTAACTCCTCAAGGGGCAGACAGCCTTCAGATTAGGACTAAAGAGGGTGCAGGAGGTACAGGGAAGGGGATGGCATTACTTGGCTCTATCATTCCTATTCCATGGCATAGTGTGGGACCTCCTCACTACATGGGTCTGTGTCTCCAGAATCTTTCACCAGCCCTGTCATTATTTTGAAAGAATAAATACATGAGAGACTAGCTGCACTCTGGAATGCCTGGAATGCTAATGCAGAACTCAGCTAATAATGGTTCTATAGTGTAAATCAGCAGCATAGCAGTCCCCCGTTTCACTTGGCTGTGCTCCATGAATAGCAAAAGAGACACTGAGTAACAGTGAATTGAAAATCAGTTTAAAAAGAGGAAGAGAATAAACCCTGAAAATACTCTCTGTTACGGTGTGAACTATTTTTATAAGCTGAGAATTAAATCTTTAAATGATTAACCCAGAGGAAGTATCTTGTTCTGTGAAGCAGTCACGTAATTCTGGCAAGGAATATCTCTGGAGGGAGTTGGTCCCAAAAAAAGAAATCAGTGAAAGAACTTTCTCTTCACTCTTGTGTGACCTATGGTTGACCCAAAAGAATCATATTCATCAAGAAGAACATTGGGTGCTGCTAAAATTTATTTACGTCATGACCTCTGATTGGAGTTCTTGCTAGCACAAAGAGACAGCTGCTGACTCACAATAAGTGACTGACACATTAAAAATAATTTTTTTTTATTTTTAACTTTGTTACTTATCTGTGGCCAGCAAGAACTTAGTAGAGAACTGAGGAACATCTTTTTAAATGGCCATTCTGTGTACCTCTGGGAGTGCATTTATGACAGTCTACTTGCTGTGAAGTCTATGCCATGAGATGTTGCTGGCATAGCTTTTTTGGCTAAGAGCATGAAAAAATCAGATGTACCCAGCCAACATATCTTTGCCAAAAAAATGCTACTGTAGACTCAGCTATGCTGTTCAAAGAGGTTTTCACAACCACACTGGCAGGATGCTGGCTTCTGAGGGCTTTCACATAGTCTCTGCTAGGAGAGGGTGCTGTAGTATAGCATCAATGGAATAAAGTCACCCTAGGATCCTTCCTAAGGCTGGCATAATTTCACCCAACTTCAGTTACTAAGCACAGGCAGGAGCATATCAGTCTTTGTCTCCTTACTAGATAGTGAGGTTGGGGGGATATGGCTCCTCTTTGTGTGGATGAAATCTAGATGGACTCAGTGACTCCTAAGAAGCATCCTTTCCTCTGCTCAGACCACAGAGGGTACATTAGTGACTAGAAGCAGTGACAACAGGTCCTAGTGTACCCAGGTCACTTGATCAAGTCTGAGATGGAAGAACACAGACACTAACATAATTTGAGAGCATCCCCATAATGATATGAACACCTCAGGGCATATCTCCATGAAGTGCTCACCCCTTGCCTTCAGACGCTTCTGTAAAGTTTTTGCCCAGACTTAGGAACTATGATTTATTAGAGTCTTAACAGGTATGATTTAAAGGAGGGAAATGCACTGAGAAAAAAAATAAGGGTTGTAGCAGGAAGGAAAACTGAGGGAAACTGGGTTCCAAATCTAATATGTATCTACCTGTAGGCACAAAGGTTGTAAAATCACATGTACATGATATTGTAATTATGCTGTCTGAATGGATTGTGTACCTGCTGGAAAATAAGTGCCATTGCCTGTGGAAGATGTTTCTCCTGTGCCACTGGAAACAAAGTGATTCGTGCCAAAGCTGTGAGGCTACCAGATTTGCTTGTGGGTGGAGAGCATGAAGCAGAGATTCAGGCAGTGCACACAAGCAGAAGAGCTTGCTAACTATTGAAAAAAAAAAATCAGCTACAAGCTGGATCAGTCATTTCCATCTCAAAGAGGGTGGGAGGGAGGAGTCTGTCTCTTGATAGACTGCTGCAAGCAAGAAGTTAGAAAAAGAGTCTCAGAAGAAGGAATCTTCTGCAGAGATCACAGCAAACCCTATGGCTTTTGCACTACTCTGTCTCTTGGAAATTCAGTCATCCAGGAAAAAAACCTCAAATGAAGAGTGACTGAAGAGCATTAGGTTATCCTAGAAAGATCCCTGGAAGGTCTTGCCTGCCCAGCAGAGATCCCAGCTTTAGGAAGTCTTCCTGCAGAAACAATGAATTGGGCTGTCTTATATTCTGGGCTGTCACCCTCCTGTAGGCAAAGCAAGTAAGGTGTTGACTATATGGATGACCCATACATTCACAAGTGCAATACCTGGTCTGGTTAGGATCTTGAAGAAGAGTAAGATTTTACTACAGTTTATAAAACTTCATGGCAGGCACATCTCAGACTGGCAAAATGTATTGTAACCTGGATATTCAGGGTGGGCAAGCCACAAACTTGAAAACTTTAACCAGCTCTTAGCAGAGACAAGAGTCTGCCAAGAAAAACCTGCAGGGAGTAAAGCAGTGTATGTTCCTAGGAGTGAGAGGCCCCCACTTACATGCTTCCCTCTGTCTCTTATTTATTAGTCAGCATTGCATGTGAGCTGTGAGATGCTGTCATAGTCAATTCAACAAGCAGGGCCAGAGAGTTCCGCCACTGGTGTGTTAAGACATACTAAAATCCGATTCCAAATCTAATTTTTCCTAAGGTTTTGCGTCAAAGACCTTTTTAAATTTTGGTCCTAAATGAGTTACTAGTGCTCGTTTACTTAGAAGTTTGCCCAAGCTTTTACTTGACATGAATTCTGAGTGCCTATTATCAATCACTGGTTTGTGACTGCAGGAGATAACACATTTTTACAGGGTGGCCTTTCCCATATCAGCACTTCACTAAAACTGTTGTGCTGTCTCTATCCACAACACATCCTGTCCCCTAGGCTCTCTCTGACCAGGCACTTTCAAGGTGCTGTGGTTAAAATATCATTTTACTCAAGAAACTGCAAAGCAGTAGGGCCCAGTAGCTTAAGCTCTGGCCTCAGCCCTCCCGAACTGGGTCCTGTTCCTGGCTCCCTCTGAGACCAGCTGCCCCAGCAGCTGCAGAGGTCACTCCACATTTATTTTCCCTCTCACCCTTTATCTGTCTCTTCTATTTAGACTGTAAGCCCTTTAGGGCAGGGACTGTCTGTAAGGACATGTTTATATCATTGAAAGCACAAGGGAGCCTTAATCTCAGCTGGGGACCCTAGATATCATTTGAAGTGAAGTGATAACTGAAGTTTCCTCAACTAGGGGCTGAATCAGCACTTTGGGATATTTTGGCAAGGAGACAGTACAGTGTGGAGCTCCCTTTTTCTAGAGGTCAGGGTGTAAAACATATTAAAAAATATCATAGGGTTTTGTGGCTCCTCGCCCTCTGGAAGGTGCCAGAACATCTTCAGTACATACAAATTGCCATTACATCCCAGAACTCATTGCTTTCATGGTTAATGGCTGTGGGAGCAAAGTGCTGGAGCTGTGTTTTCTGTGTTACATGTTTAATTAGCTGGCAACTGTGGTGTCAGTAGAAATAGACATAGACACACACATTGCTAGTGGCCATGTTTTAAATTAGCACCACAGAATTTTAGAGACATGATGGACTTACCATATGAAAAGCTGCAAAGACTTGGATTATTTAACTTGGAAAGAAGGATAATTACATGGACTTAATTGGCCTATTTAAGATGATGAATGGTGTAAGAAAAGCTGATCATTCCTTTTCTTTACAGTCTGCAGTAATACAAGAACAGGGGCTCATATGTTACAATTAATGGTGGGTAAATTTAAAACAAATAAAAGAAATACCCTGCAGTACACCCTGCCTGTGGAATTCATTGCTGTGGAGCATTATACTTGAGGGTAGATATGAAACCAGGTGAGAAAATTAAACATTTTCAAGACAAGATCAAAATCCTGCTCTCATGAGTGCACAGATACTATCTTTAGTAGCTCTGCCCACAGCAGGGCTGACAGTGATGCATCAGATACTTACAGTGAGTTATGCAGCACAGTGTGAAGATGCATTGCTCAGGTTCAAACCAGATCTCCCATCTAGGTTCTCCCAGTACACAGGTGGAACAATTACTTGGGTATTCAGTCTCCCTGGATGAATGGGGAAAGTGGTCCTGCAGGGGCTAAACCATAAGGAGTGTGGGAAGTCCATTTTCTGAGTTAAGAAGGAGGGTCTTCAAATGAACCCAGCTCCACAGAGCTCCTCTGTGAGTCTGGATGGATATCCAAAAGATGCACGTGCTCATCAGTGTGGCTGTGGTGAAAATATGCCTTGTTGTGGGAGGATATAAGTATGTGAGAGAAAAGACCCCCTGCTTCTGTCTATCTACTGCACATCTCCAGTACAGTGTTATCTACCAAAACCAGTGTAAGACCTCCTCCTCTAACAGAGATAGCCTCCACTGTTGGATGCAAATCTTAAAAAAAATCAGTGATTTCATAACCTCTTTCATATTCTACTTTCTTATTTCCAGTGACTCTCATGCTTAGGTTTTTGCTAGCTCTGTGTTAGCTCAGGAAAACTCTGGTCATTTCTTCCAACGTTTTAAACTTTTGGTGAAAACATCAGCTCCCTCTATTTCCCCTACATCCTCTCCATCAAACCATGGGGGCAAAGCAGAGCAGGAGTAATTGGATGGCAGGAACACGAGTGCAATGTAATTGTTTCTCTTTAGGATGCAAAGAGAAGCTGCAAAATATCTTCACTGTGAAATCTCTTCAGACATGTTAAACAGGCATGATAAACTTGCAGCGTGTGGGAATGTTTGGAATAATTTATTCTTCTAATCATAAAGATCCATCTTGAAATTAGAAATTATAGTATCTTTAAACTTCATTTGCGTTCAAATAGTTCACCGTAAAAGCTTGATTAGTGCCAACAAAATTCAAACCATGCAAAAAAAGAATTGCTGTGTCAGGCAAGAACAGATTTTCACAGGTGAATGGACAGAATTTTTCTAATGGATAGAAATGAAGTTATCTGTTTTGTTCTATTAGTTTTGCAGATCTTATATCCAAGCAGGATTATTTGGTCACTTAGTCTTCTCTTGCATGTATCTCACACCATTACATTTCTCCTCAATATTTCTGAGCTGCTCATATTAAGCTCTGCTAGACAAAAGGCATTTTAGCCATCAAGAGACAAAATTACTCTGTGCGAGGAGCAGAGATGTCAAGACAAAAGCACCATTAACATCCACAGCTGCAAAAGCGAATAATTCATTTGGTAGAAGATGTTCAAGTGACTCTTGAAGGTGATCCAGTAAAGGAAAGTGAGAAAATGCTATTTCCAGACACATGGCATTTACAGACTTGAGACAACAGAGAAGCAGATACCTCTGTGAGGCTGGTTGTTAGCTAGAAAATGATGCAAAGTAATGCACAGCCATCTCTGGTGATGTGGGGGTGTCCAGGGCAGGCAAAGCAGTGCTGGAGGGGGCAGGTTCAGACCTTTTGACTTCTCTCCTCTAAATTCATCGTGAATGCTATACATTTTTTTTAGAAATGGGTATGAACATTTTGTGAACTGCGTTTCCATTCTGGAAGGATGGATACTCTTGTCTTGAGTGGGTTTTTTTTTTTTTGTTTTTTGGGCTTTTGGTGTTGGTTTTTTTTTGGGGGGGGGTTTTTTGGTTTTTTTTTTGTTTGGTTTTTTTTTGGTTTTTTTTTTTTTTTTTTGTTAGTTGTTTTTTGTTTGATGGTTGTTTTTTTGTTTGTCTATGTTTTTTTATTTTTTATTCTACAGATTCAAAAGACATTCTTGTCTCCATGGGAAAATTAGTCCAAACAGAACAAGTGACCAGCAGTGCAGTGACTGCAGTCTTCCTTCATCTGCTTTTTGTTTTCCGGACTTTTTGGCATGTTTTAACTAGTTGGTTTTTAAACATGTATTCCCAAGTATTACCCTTTTTGATATTGAATTGCATTTGGTTCTAGAGATTCTAGATTGTAGGAATGGCCAAATAACTGATAGTGAGATTTTTGCAACACTTTAACATTAGTTAAACCACATACCTACTTTGGTCAAGACAGTGAAATTAGTGAATTAAGGGTTTTCAAGCCTAGTGACCCCAGTATACCTTCTGAGTGGTTGTATTTAGAGAAAATTCCTTTGCCTCAAACATACAGAATTCCATCTCTTTTCTCCCAAAAACTTTTTGTTTCTCAGTGGCTTTCCCATTTCTGATCCTATTTGTGATCTCAGAGACATAGTACCATTTCTAATTCTATTGCATTCTGACTCAGACAACACTTTCCCCCCCTGACTGATAGACTTTTATAATCTTGTTTCTATAGACTATTATAATCTTGTGTCCTCTGGTGATCATAACCAGCTACCTGAAACCAGCAAGTCGGTTGTTTTGAGAACACCACAAAACACTGAATTTGGAAGAGCCACTGTGTTACTTCACTTCTGTGCCACAATTGTCTGAATCTCCTTGGGTCCAAAAAAAGTATTGGCTGTACTGCCACCAGAATGTCCCTGTCAGGACAGATTGTGTGCTCTATCAGGCACTGGCCATTTACCTGGCTAAATATTCTCTGTCCTGAACAATGATCAAGCTGAACAGGAAACATAGAAGAAGGGGGTAAAAGGGATAAGCTCAACTCACTCAGTGAGCAAGTACCAGGAAGGTAAACCCAGCCCTGTCCACTTAAATCTCATGATCAGTGCTCCATCCATAGGAAAATTCAGGTTTTACCCCTTTGCTCCTCTCTTTCCTCTACTCCCTTTTCCAGCCCTGCAAAACTGGAACTCTCTTCTCACTTCAGGCTATGGTTTAGGAGGGCAGGAGACACAGGTACTCTGCATCCCAGTTTGTGAAGCTAATTGTCCATGGGAGGGAAGCCACTGAGTTGTACTGTGTCTATGGGAAGGTGTGATTAAATGTACTTGGCTCTGTAATCCCCCTCCAGAAAACAGCTCTGTAAAATATGCCACCATTTGATTCACCACTTACAAAGCATTCAAACATAATTTTAAAAACAAGTTTTATGTGGCAAAAGGTGAGAAAAAAAAATTCAAAGTTATAATCTCCACTTCACCAATAATAATGCTGATTTTACAGCTTTCTCTGTGTTGGAATAACAAAATGACTCTGTTACATGCATTAAAAATTTTGGTTCACTTCCATCATGATACTCTCATTTAAGCATCTTCACTTACAGTAAAAGTGTGACTTTTTCCTGTGTCTGAAAGTCTTGATTTCCTACTTGTCATTCATTAGACTTCTGAAAGATGGTGTCTTATTTGACCTTAAATCCTTGGAAAACTCTCTACATGCCTGCTTCTTGGCTCATTTTGCTTCTGTCTTGAAGCAAATCCATTAGACTAAAAGAATTATTCATTTTGATCACTTCCATAAAGTGTGTTTCTGGCAGCAATTAGTTCTCACACATAGAGTTGCTTTTTCACACTGACAAATGAAAAAAAAATTGGCAAAATTTGATGTATTTTACACACTGTGCTTCGTGTTTCTTATATAGATTGAACTTGAAAAACACAAGCATTCATAGTAAGGGATCCAAGGTCTTTGACTTAGAGACTACCACTTTCTTTTTTTTAGGGATAAAGATAAAATAATTAATTCACTGTTTACTCTGAAAAATTGCTATATTGAGTGTCAAATGGTAATCCCATAACTGGGACTAACTCATCTTACTCAGATACTCTAGTTTAAAGTTAGACTTCCATGTTTTATTGAAAGGAACAATCATTCAAACTACTTTGAGGTTGGTGTGTTGGTCTACACTTACAGAATACAAAGGCAGAGTTTAAAACAGAGAAGCTGGACAGAGTTTAAACTGAGTCATCTGATAAATTATGTGTTATACTTAAAGCCAGGCAAGAAAATGTATAAAATTTAACAACTGGACAAGACAATCCAGTGTCAAGTCAAAATCCAGGGAACAACTCAAGAGGGATCCAAACAATGTCACATAAAACTATATATACATATTTGTACATACAAATATGTACCAATGGGATATTAAAAAATGTAGCATAGGCAATTAGGCATCAAAAGATAGAGAAAGCCTATAGTATAGGGAAAAATACTTTTGAAGGCTAACAGGATCTCTTGCAGAAGGCAGAGCTCCAGGTTTGCTCACCAAGATGGATGTCAAAGCTCTGTTATCTCCTTGTCCTGTGGTGTTAGAGCAATAGAGTCATTCAATGCCAGTATAGCCAGGATGGTAAAAAAAGGGTGGAGAAGCATGAATAAGGGACAAAATAGCTAAGTTTGACTTTCAAAATGGGCAATTAAATAAGAAACCTTGTCCTTGATGTTTTTGGTTGAGTTAATTATACAGTTAAATCCCCACCAGTGAAAAATATCCAACCTTAGGAGTGCACTAAGAGCTTGACATGCCTATAGCCTGGAAGTTCAGTTTTTGTACTGGATGAACGCCTAAATGTACTGATATTTTCCCCAAGCAAACATTTTTTTCCAGTTTGAAAATTCAGGTAAGACATCTGGGCTCACATTTCCAACTTCTGATAAGGTCCCAAATCCTATACAATATGCTGTCCTCAAGGCATCACAGACCTTTTCTTTCCTGTTGCACACGAGAAGGAAAAAGGTATAAGAGTAAGTATAATAGTATGCTGGAGGAGGGGAACAGATCAAAATGTTTTGCCATTCCAAAAGTCCACATTTAATTTGCATTTTACAAAGAGTCTCTGGCAATGACTGCAAGAACAGTATTTTATCCATAAAAATATACACCCTTTTAATCATAATAATGCTTACTATAACAATACTAAACTCCTACAGCAGCCAACAAAAAACATGAGGCATTCAGGAGAGTAGTCAATATTACAGGGTCAAAATAAAAATAGTTGCATTTATTTCCTCATCTGATCTACATTTCTAATCTGTCTTGGGGTTTTCTAATGCATTAAAATTATGTTAAAAAACAGCAGGCTACTTTAAGATATAAAAACAAACACTATCTGAAAACCATGTATTTTCTACCAATTGGTTTTCATTAATTGTTCCCTTCTTTAAGTTTCCAAGCAAGGAGTGAAAAAATATATATCTAGGCAGAAAGTCAAAATTCCTTTAAAATGCGGGGTAGATTTTTTTATTATTATTTTATTTTGTTATAATTTATTGCAAGCTTACTCCAGGAGGTAATTACAGCCAGGTTTTTTATTATTTTTGACATTGAGCCTAAAGTTTAAACTGAGTCCCATGAAGGATTTGACATCTGTAAAGCACAGTCTTTTCCTGCAGTAGGTTGTGACTCTGGAAGTCTCATGAGAACAAAATTTTGTAAGAGAGTTTGCTGTTCAGCTGGACTGAGAATGAGCCAGGATTCAGACCACAGGGCAATGGCCTTGTCCTGGAATTAGGGCAGGTGGCTAGAGGAAAACATTGGTGGGTTAAATATTTCCGTGTGGCCATGAACTAATTTAAGAAACAACAACAACATTGAGGCTGATCTTGAGAGTCTGTGTGTTCAAATGTGTGGACTGAGGGCCCAGTTAGCACAGACCTGCCTAAAAAATATAAAATACATTCCTCAGATCAGCTCTGCTGAAGACATAATAGAGTTCTTTTCATTAAGTTGTAATATGGGTATATTTATGGTCAAATAATGGCAATGGGCAAACAAATCTTGAAAAGGAAAGTATTGTAAGAACTGTGCTATTAATAATGATTGCTTTTCAAGATTCAGAAACTCTTACTCTTAGAAATGCTACTAAGACAAAAGCACCTTACCCAAAGGCTCATCTTTGCTCTCAAAAACCAATCCCATTTCTTTTTTTTTTTTTAAAGTTCAGCTAATATCGGGATTGCATCTGGGATTGTGATGGCAGAGGAAAAAGCTGCTCAAAGGTTAAAAAAGCTGCAGCTCATTGCAGATCCTTCCCACTGCCTGCTGAAATCAGCACCTTGCAAGGAAGCAATTATGTTCCCCTCAACAGGACACTTAGGGAGTTTCTTGCAAAAGAATTTGGTCTGCTGCCATCAGCAGGGGAGCCAGCTAGTCTGATCCTCTCTGGAAACCCAGTAGGAACAAAGAGGGAAAAATACTGGTGGCTGTTCAGTTGTCTGTAGTATGAAATAGAGGCTACCATTCTCAACCCATCTTCCCACTGAAAGCCTCACCCTCACCTCTTGCAAGGATGCTTCTGAAGTGTGGGCTGAGCTGGAGCACCTCACAAGCATGGGAAGATGATTCATATGACCCTTGTCAGGTGGTGAAATGTGTTCCCCCTCCTTTGAAATACTAATTTATCTTCGCTGACTATAAGTAGAGACATGCTCAAATATCTACAAGGTAGAGGTATGAGTTCCACTCATCCTCTTTTTCACACTTGCTTTTCTCTACTCTACATGTTGCCACATGTAGCTTCAGCTTGCAATGCGAAATAGATTACCTGTCATTATTTTAAAGACTCAGCTGGGTTGTAACTTATTCAACTGAATTTTTATCTAATGACATGAAGCAGGAATATATTCATACCTCATCTGCTCATAGACCACATCCACCTATTCCTTTCTAAGCTGACAGATCTCCACTCCTGGAAGGGAATTTAGCTGCGACAAAGCAAGAAGATGCAGGCAAAAAAGGTTTTCACCTGACACTGGTGAGGGAAAGCCAAGTTGGCAGCTAGTTGCATCCTTCTGCTTCTCCACACTCATCTCTTGAACACTTTTATCCATATGTCTAGGCCTCTCTCTGATCTGTATCTTCATGCAGATTTTGGGACTCAGCTGTGGGCACAGAGAATGCAAGAAACCACAAGGTGCTGCAGCAGTGTAAAGGGCCATATCATCAAGGGTAACCTCAAAGCATCCTTGCTATATTCCAGTCCTGTGCCCTGGACATGGTGCAGGACATGACCTGATGCAGAGAGGGACAGATCAATGTCTTCAGCTTACTGGGAAATCTCAGCAGGGATGCTATGGTCCTTTTAAATACGAGCAGCTCGCAGCATTTCCAGCTTCTCATATAACAGACAGGAAATTGTCTGGAAATGTGGCATCAGAACAGAACGCTGTGCTCAATGAGGCTTGATCTTCAATCATAGGTCATCTAGGTGAGGCTTTTAAATTATGGTTAACTATTAAAAATAAATAATTCAGAGAATTCAGGAGCTCTCATGCTGTAACACTGAATGCATTAGATTTCTACAGTCTTGGGAAGTAAAGGGGGGGGGGAAAGAAATCTATATTCCATTCCCTGAGAAAAAATGTTCCTCTTCATAACCATCTATAAAAGATTATTGTCTTCATTTTATTTAATTATTCCATATGAAGTAATTAAAAGAGAATAATCATCTAGTTCAGTAATGATATATGTTTCAAAAGAGAACACAAAGGAGACTAATAAAGGCACCGCCAGTCCACATCATCATTATTAGGATCCCTACATCCCTAATTTTTCTTCTAATTTTATTGTTTGCTGAAATTTAATTGTTCATTTCTCTTCTTAAGAAGCTTCACAGTGACTCTGTTGCTTCCAGAGACTTTACAGCTTGTGTCAGGCTGCCACCCAAATGCTCTGAATGTAAGAAATTGTTACACATTAAACAGGGCTGTGGAGAAGCTGAGTCAGGACACTAATCCATTAGTGATACCCGTACCAAGTTCACAAGCACTGCTAGAAACACACCATTCTCCATGTTAACGTTAACTTTGAGAACCCACTTGCAGGCAGAGAGATTTGGCCTTCAGGGTGGTATTTGAAAAGATTAGATGATCAATGCTCACCCTCTTTTATCATCAGTATATGTTCTCCCAATACATTGGTCTTGCATTAAGGTCTTCTTAGCACTACTAACTCACTATGCCTATTGGAACATTAAACCCTTCAAAGGAAATGAAACAAGAGTGAATGCACCAACTTTGCAGTGTTTTCCTTCCATTTGGCAGTATAGACATCAAGTAAGGCAAGAAAAGTAACGTTTACTGGCATTTGGATGCATCATTCCATTTCTTTTTCACATCCACACAACTGACAAGGTTGGCTGGGATTTTTTAAGCACCACCAAAGAAGTTTGCAGAACAATTAAGATCTGGGCAGCTTCCTCAGAGAAAGATGTGTGTTGCACTTGGGTAGTACATTGCCGATGAAAGAGTCTTGGTCCTTGAGCTATGGAAGCCAGGTTTTAGCAGTTTGACATCTAGCATGTGGAATGATTTTGAGCAAGCAGCTCTCCACAGTGCAAAGATGTTTCCTCATTTGAAAATGCATTTTCTCATTTGCAAATACTAATGAACAGTAACAGTGAAAATTAATATCTAAGGATTGAGATCATTATGTAGAAGATTAGGTCTTTTATTTGTGAATTTACTGAAGAATTTTGAATCAATTTAGTTTGCATGTTGTCAAAACATCTACTAAAAGAAGACAGTGTTATTATTACACAGCAAATAGATTATTAAAATTGAAACTAAATATAATATATTTTTTAAACAACAATTTTTTATGCCAAAGAAGAACCATTTGTAAAAGCTGATGTTTTCCAAAAGTGGCCCCTACTACATGAGAATCCAGATGCCCATAATCTACTTCTTTCACAATAATTCTTGGTCTACAGTGCCCCATACAGGTCCTGCAGCACTGAGTTTACAATTCATTTCTAAATCAATGGGTCCCTTGTAGTCCAAGGCACACAGGACTCAGATGTGTTCCTCCCCAACTGCACTTTCTGAAAATATGTCTTCCACCTCAAAGACCCATTTCATTACATTTCCCTGTAATACCACCTTGTGTTTGCTTAGTAATTACAAGACACAATTTTCCAGTGATCAAATCAAACTGCATTAATACGTGCCTGTGTGCAGCTCAGTGTGAAAGAGCCTTCTTTCCACCCTTTGGGAACTCATTATTATATACACAATCTTTGTATTTTTATTAGTCAGCCTTATGATTTGTGTGGTAAGAGGGGCTGGCAATATTGTTTCACATACATCAAAGGCTGCAATGCAATTTAACAAGAGCCAGCAGGTTACGTACAAGCCCCAAAACACTTGTTATAGGTGTGAGCTGCCCAAACCAAAATAGTCTGTGAGTGTTGGCAGAAATCATTCCAACTCTCTGCAGCAGTCAGATCAGCAGCTGCAAAAAGAGAATTATTCTTTTTTTTTTTTTTTTTTTTTTTTTTTAAAGTACATTTTTAAAGTATCACTTAATGCAAGATCTGAGTCTAGCACAGTTCTTTTTTTGGCTCTACCATATTGAAAGAAATGAGGCATGCTTGATGACTTACATAGTCTCCCCACAAATTTCAACCATTTAGTCTCCTTCTAAGATTAGTCTACCCATAAAAAGTCTTCTAATTTTCAAATTTGTCTTCCTAATTATTTCCAGAATATGAAGAAAAAGGAAAGAGGAAATTCCCTGTATGCAATTAACAAGGAAGGGAAGGAAAAGGAAGAACTTATTTTCCTGAGGGAGCCAATCTGTTAAGCCCTGTAAAGCACACTGATTATAAGCATTTTTATTGGACTCTGAATTTTTTCCTATTTGCTTGCTAAGCATCAGGAGAAAATCTCCCCTCATCCAAAGAGAAACTCACATATAATCTTCTATCCGAAGAGAACTCACTTTTAAGAAAATGTGCTCTAAGTTTCCCTTAACTACTAGAGAGATCTTTTCTCTTTTTTTTTCTCTGCCTTGGATAATTTATGGGGAACAGCATGATCTGATGATTTTGCCATCCAGTGAATCAATAGTGGGCTCTACTTAAGCAAAGTTTCCGTTGACTTCACTGCACACATATTCTGCAGATTGAACATCCCTTTACCCCAGCTATACAGGGCATGATTTAGCCCCACCATGACCAGTGGTAGTCTGCCCATAGATCAAAATGGTTTCAGAGCAACCCCTTTAATTTACAGGCACATTTCCAATTGGTCGTAATGGAAATGGTTCTGAAATTTCTCTGAGGAAACATAGCATTGCTCAGCTGAAACACACAGTCCAAAATGTCTGAAAGCAGGGACAGGACTTTTGAGATTACCCAAGGGTTGTTGAGAAGTTAGTTTTCAGTTTTGTAGCATTTTTCAAATGAAATAAAAAAAAAAAAAAAATCAATTACAATTTCTCTAAAAAACATGTCGGTTTCAGAGAAAACTGTGTGAATTTTCATAAATCTACATCAATGAAACCACCATTTGGGATACCCTAATACCCGAGTCCCTGTTTCATCTGAATCAAAATCACCCGACACTAATTTTGACTAGAAAAAAATATTCTAACCTTATCAAAGCTTTCCTGACAGAAGTTTAACCAGAGCAAGCACATCCCAGCTGAGAAAATCTTGCTTTGTTCCCAGTTTTCATAGAATGGAACTCTCTGGAACTACTCTGTCAAGCACCCCTGAGGACCTCTACGTTAAAAAACAGAGGAGCCATATCCCAGGTGTCTAACCTCACCTCCATGTCTACTTCATTAAAAAAAATATGAGTCTCATAATTAGCTCGTTTGTACTTTCAGTGGGTTCTTGATGGAGGTGGAAGATGGCTGTTTTGCCAGCTACAATGTGCTGGCAAAGGATGGGACAAACTAGGCTGACCCTGGGCACTGGGAAGGATAATAATCTCCCCCTTCCATGTCATCAACATAATTCTGCACTTAGGAGCAAGGCAGACAATAATATTTATCAAGGTCAGTTACTGCAATATGTGTTCAGCTTCCCCAAAAGGCAAAAGGATGGATGTTCACACATACCAATATTATGATTCTCAAGGAATGGACAGAATAACCAGACTCCTGTATAAAAGTCCTTCACAGTAACAGGGTATCCCAATGGAAGAGAAAAATAAACAATAAATCCATCAAAATAGCTATTTGACTCTCTTATCTATGTTTTAAAACCTATATTTTATTTTTTCCCTTTTTTTTTCTCAAGGCAAAATTTTCCAGTGACCTTTCTCTCCTAAATCTTCCTAGCATCCATGACTGGCAGTATCAGTCCTTGAGTTAGAAAAGAACCAAACCAGTAAGACACCAATCTTGCCAGCCACACTTGATGTTATTCCCCTTGCCAGCCCATGTTCCTGGAAAGTGAATCCAAGTTTTGAGGAGCAGGTTGCCATAGTGTTAACAACATATTCCTGAGGCTGCTGATCCAAGACCTTAATAAATAAGAACCATTCCGAAAACATGCACTGCAGTTTTCTCCTGTGGCTTTTTCTGAAGATACCAAAACTCCATTTTTTCTGATTTTTGTTGCCTGTGGGACCCTAAAGATGCTAATTGGCCAGTGACCCCCTCTCTGCCACAAAAATCACCTTTGCTGTTCAGCTCCTCTGTAGATGCTGAGAGTCAGGCTGTGGGCTGTGATGGCTTTAGCTCAAGCACAAAATGACTGGTCTTGATCCAAGAATTGCTGGTTGACATTTTATGACTTGTGTTATGCAAGAGGTCAGACTAGATGATCATAATGGTTTTAACATTCGTTAATCTGTGTGCAGAAATATCTGTGAAATGATTAAATAGAAGTCCCAACATTTATTCTACATGACAAGCAAATTGGATTCAAACAAACGTCTTTAAAGCTGAAATGTAAACATTAAGCTGCCAACTCCAAAGTTTGAAAGGTCATGCTAGCAGAATTTAACCACTAAATGAGATCGACTTTAGCTAAATTGTTCTTCTTTTGCATAAAATTTCAAGCCACTTTCCTTTAAAATTTAAAAAATGAAAATATTTCTATTTGAAAGAAACATATATTTTAAAAATTGAATTACATAATGATAGATTTATAGGCAAATATTTCATATATATAAGAGAAGGGAGACATATTTTTCACTTTGTAGGTTTTTTTAAGACTCCAATATTTTTTGTTGGTTCTGGATTTTTTTTCATTGAATAACATCAAAATATTAATTGGATAAGGATATCACTTCCTTTTGAGCACTACCAACTGTCCAAATTTGTCCTTGTGATTTGAAGTTTCAAAGCATCCACACTGTTTGATGTAGACTGGGCTCCAGACACACAGAAATCAATCTGTGTAGCTCTTCCTACCTTGGTAGTCAATGTTCTGCAAAGTCTTTGTTAAATATTTAATAATTAGCTGTGGTTTAATAATGTGTGTCTGAAGAAATGCTGAAGGCTGTGAGGGGATAATGAAAGAATGCTGTGTCCTGAAATGACTGCCTTGAGATATTATATATTGTGCTGCAGTGGTTTTCTCACTCGGCAAATTGAGTGACTTTGCCACTTGGGGGGAAATAGGCAATTGTGTCTATCAGACATCTGCTTTTGTAACCTCCTGTTTCCCAGGGAGAACCCATTCAGAGATCTGAGCAATGCCCTTTATGGTAATCCCAGGCCCAAAAATACTTCAGCACAAGGAGTTTCTTTTAGGCCAATCATGTTTCCACTGAATAAAAGCGTCTTTTATTCTACCCAGTAACAGGATGAAGCATGGGTTGTGTGCAGGCACATGTGCAGTTCTTGACATGCAGACCATCACATTAACATACAAAAATGCATCTTGTAGGCTATCAGTGTCCAAATATACCCAGCAACTCTTTAACTCAATATTTGGGATTATTTTTTTTCTAGTTGAAGTAGTTTAGATCTCTGACCTGTTTAAAACAGAAATTCATGATGGTGAAGATCTCTTCACAAAAGGGAAGTTAACTTTTCTTCAGTGGGAGTGTTTTAAAGCCAGACTTTGGATTCTTTTCCTAACTAAGGGCACAAGCTGAAAATAAAAAAAAAAGTCAAGATATTGGGGCTCCAACACCAGGACCTAGGGAAATCCTTTTGTTGTGCATGATGCTGCTTCATGTAAAGAAAATCTTGCAGCTCCTCACCATTCAAGGGACAGTGAGTATAGAATTTATTTCTTTGATCTTTATAAAACACTGTGTATCTGACATGAAAGACCATAAGGGTAGGCAAAAGACAATAAATAAATAAATTAATAATCTTGGCTGAAACAAACAGAATGTGTGAAGATTTCTCTGCAAATCAGCTCTGTGCTGACTGTGATTTGTACAGAGCCTTGTCAGGAGTGAGGGCATCAACAAAGAGGACAAGAAAAAGGCAGTTACAGGTGTCTAGGTGTTGGAGGCTCTGGTTTGGTTACAGGGCTGAAACACCTTTAGTGAGCACAGAGCATCCTCTTGCTCGGTCTCATCACATGTTCAAAAGGAGTCAGTCCTTCCCCCATAGAGCTTTTAGTCTTCACAGGACTGATTTTTCCTTATAAAATTCTGGAGCCCTTGTAATTTCTAAAGGCACTGCTGCCGAGTGAAGGGTACTTTTAATTATTACTTTGCACTGTGATGTATATCTCCTCTTGCAGGAATCCTCTGAAAGGTGAAGGTGCCTTTCCTTCAGAAGCAACTGTCTTTACAGGACACAGAGGGAAGCATTTATCCATATGAGAGAACACAATAGTTCTCCTCAAACTGTGCAGTGGCAGAGTATGCATAATACCACCCATGGGTCACCCGTTCTGCACTACCCTTCCCCTGATGATTTATTAGATGGAACTCTATAGTCTTTGCTTCAGTATGGAAGGACACATTTTTTGGCTTCTCTTTCAGGATACTGCCCATTGTGGTCTTATTGTTGTATTAATTTATTTACAAGGGATAACATGTTGATATTTCAAATGGGCATTTTGTGACCAGGTATAGGCAATTTTGTTCCTATTTATCTGGAAAGAATAAATTTTTTTATATGATGAAGGTATTTTTTTTTATTATTTAGATTTATTCTACCTTCATACTGACCAGAGAATATCTGTTCTTTTTACTACATAGCATAATGTGAATAATCTCCTTTAATTCTGTGGGACATAGACCCTGCTCTAACATCCAGTGTCATAAGGGAATTGCTGCCCCTTGACTCTACAGTTTGGCCTCCTGGGAGGTCTGAAACAAGGAGGTCGGAAACTTTGCAAACCCCTCATCCTGCTCACAAAAATATGAGCACAATAAAAGAATGGGCTTTTCCAACTTAGGTCTACAGAATATTTGGGAAGTTGAAAAAGGCAAGGCCACTTTTAGCCTCCCCTTGGAAGTAAAGTTCAGTGGAACTGCTTGCCAACTGAAGGCATCATAATACAGGCCTGTGTGTACAATGAGCATGTAGCTACAAAAAAGACATCTCCAGCTGAATCAGTGATAAAGGGGTTGGAACCGTATATGTTCATAATCAGATAGGAAAAAAAAATGTACCAGTATATACAAAAAGGTAAAAACATGTAAAATATGTCTATAATAAACATTAAAAGATACATACAGGAAGGCATGCATCATACAGTTATTCTAGGTCATATGGAATTGTTATCTTGTTATATATATCTAGTTATCTAGCATATATCTACAATAAACAGCAAATGCATATATAATATACTAAAACATTTTCAATGGCTAGGCAAAAGATGAACACCTTTACAGTGGCAGAAATATGGAGAAGTCCCCTTACATTTCCACTTAAATCTGTGCCATTGCCTTCAAAATCCAGCTCAGGGTAGGTGATTCCTTCTCTCCCTCAACCTCTCTCTAACCCCTTACACTTGCTAATTTGACTCCCATTGACATTAATGGCAGGCACAGAAATGTGCACGAGGTAGAGCACATCTCTAAAAAAAAAAACAGCACACAGGTGAACACATCACTCCAATTTTACAATCTTTGCAAAAGCTCCCTGTAAAATTCTCTATTGATTTCAAGGTTTTACTGCTTACTTTTAAGGCATTCAGCATCTATGGCCCAATATATCTGACAGATCTTTTGTCACCATCTGTTCCTGAGGGTCAGAATCAGCAGGGTTATTTAGTCTGTCTAAGGAACAATCTTAAGTCCTTTTGGAGCTAAAGTTTTCTAGCAATGATATGGTGCTACTGGAAGAGCCACATTTTAGTTCCTTTTTGAATCACCCTTTTTCTTAAGTAGTGTGTAAGAACAAAGAAAAGTAAATTACTTTTGCTGGGTTTTATCCTCATTACACTCAAGTGTCTTGTGACTTCAGGCTAAAATATGACTGAAGGAGACATTGATAAGGTATTGTCAAAATTAAACTAAAAACTCATTAAATTATTCAAGGTCAGTAGTCTGCAGGGTGGTTAAATATTCTTCCTTCCACTGCATTTCCTAGTGCTTTATCTAATCTAGCTTAAAGACAGATCAAGAAACACTACCCAGCTTTCTGCCTATAAGTGAAAACTGTGTCCCAGGATGAACTTCTTTGACCAGTGGAATATCCTGTGTCACACATCATACACTTTCAATTGCTCATTTCCATCAATTAAGGAATATAATTCAAACTTTTCAGATTTGCATTCAGTGGAATAGCAATAACCAGCCCCAAGTGAATAATTTATTGGAAATAAATTTAACCTTTCTGTTTAGAGAGACACATTCACTGAGAACTGAAGTTAGGTGAGAGTAACCTGGGCTAGGATGTCAAGAAGCAGACTGTGATTCCTTCAAAATCAAGGTCCAACACAAGTATTTATTATTTTAGTTGTCTAATGTTCTTGAAACATTAAATGGCTCTGAGTTTTTAGAAATCAAGCTGAGCTGTTTATCTTTAATGGCCCTGGAAGTCACACTCACTTATTCCATTTCCCCAGCTAGTTAAGGTCAACTCATCCGGACTAGGTTTTCTGTAGCTAACATGGATCTGAATATTTCAGAGGCAGTAATAAGTTAGGAAAAAAAAGCAGATAAGATGGATTATAGATCTTTAAAAAAAAATAAAATTATGATCTTTTTTCCTTCTCAAGCACTCATCTTCACCCAAAGCATCATTTTAAAAAGAAAAAAAAATTAAAAACCTAAGCTCCTTTAAGATTTATTAGCTGGGCGCATTTTAATTTTATCTCGTCAGGCTGAATCTAAACAAGTTCCCTCACTGTGAAGGTGGCAGTCAGATTCATGTGTGCCTTGTCTGAGTGCCACTTTGACAGAGCTTTGGTTGAGGGTTTTCCTGGTGATCCTGTTCCCCTGCTGTGATAAGCAGTGTGATCCCATGCGGCCTCCAGTGCAACGAGTAAACTTAGAGCAAACTTAACTCTTGCTTTCTCCCTCATCTCATTCATCCCCTTTGCTCATGGGATGTAGCTGCCAAAAAGGCACACAACCACAGAAGCAAACACAAGTTTCAGTAGGAATGGAGGAGCATGGAGCACTTCTTCTGGACCTTGTGTGATGGGGTGAACCACATGGGGTGGATGTGGTTGCTGTTTCATGAGACACCCTCTACAAAGCTCTCTCGTTTCACTTCAGTTTTATTTATGGGCTTAAATCCTCCTTTGTTTTCCTGAAGAAACACACTCACCTCATCGAACGGTCAATAGATTTTCAGTTTAACTTTGCTTGTTTATTTTCCATTTTATGACTTTGCAAGTTGTGCCTGTGGACCTTAGGTAATAATCATTAACTCACAGAATGGACCTGGTTACCATACCAATGGGTAAAATCAAAATGCTGAAGGAAAAAAAAACAAACAAACTCCCAACATGGTTCAATATTTGGATTTTTTTTTCACTGTGAGGCTACTGTCCAACAGGATGCTAGTAATGAGTGTTGTTTTGACAGCAGTGGCATTGTTCAGAAGGTTTTTCTAGTTGTGATCAGTGCCAGTCCCAAGGCACTTTGTGTAATGCCTCTTTTCTGCACTGTTCACATCACAATTCAATGAACAGCCAGATAAAAAAAGAAATATATATATATTTCCCTGTGTTTTCCATTGTTCTCTGTATGTGTGTGTGCAGTGGTGTAATCCAGCTTGGGAAATGGGAGAGTGCAATCACAGCCAAAGCATTTTCTGAGTGTACAGACACATGAGCAGAGAGGCAAAGCTCAAGTCATAAACCTGGGCCATGTTGCATCATGGCAGCTGGGCACAAAACTGCCTCTGTGTGTCATGAGCAGCATGTTGGGATGTTAAATACAGGCAGAAAAACATGTGAGAAAAGTGTCCCTGACTCATCCGTGGGGTAAATTCGCCACTCCTGGAGCTGAGCCAAGGCTCTTTTGGAGACTGTGACATCTGTTTGCAGATTTTTAAAGTCAGGACAGCTTGACTTGGATGGGGTTAATCCATCCATGTGCCTGTAGCTGGTGTTGAGTTTGCAGAACATGTAGTTGAGGGCTTTTCAGATTAGAGAGAATATAGCAAAACATAAAGACATTTAAAAAAAAAAATTATCCTAGTGCATGCAATCTCAATTCCTTTGACTTTGGTGCCACCAGGATATCAAACAAGATATGTCTATCCTTCTTGAAAGGAAGGATTACAGTGACCATTACAAACACTGTTTTTTGCCCAAAAAGGGACTTCCTCTCAGTTTTATTTCTGACACCAGTTTCACATTTGTGTCATGGTCATACTGACTGGCAGATTCACATTTTATTTTGTCTATAGCAGAGGCTCATTAAAAAAAAAACAAAAAACAAAAAAAGCTGCCATCTGATTGTATTTTTTCAGATGCTAAATGAAAGTGGTACAAAAATCTGGTTGCCGCCAGTCTTTTTTTAGTTCTCCCAATATTTCACTGAAGGAGAGTAACTGTGTTTTTCCTTAGCTTGCTTTATTCTAGTATTATTAAGAGTAATTTTGAAGTAATAAACTTTAATGTCATAATAAAAAAAAGTGAAACCTATAAATCACTGATATTTTCAATTCACCAAACAGGAACTTGGAGAACTCCAATGGTATGTGCTGTTGGTCCAGACATCCTGTATTTTATTGTTTTAAGATGCTTCTCTTATTCATCTGGTAGTTTGTCAACATTCCTCATGTTAAGTTTGACATGCTTTTTCCTTCATCTGCAGCTTTTTCTGAGTCACCCTTTGATGATGAAATATGGAACAGTGTAGTCAATAGTCTTTGTCTAGAAAGGGAAAGAAAGATGTTTCTTGCTAACATCTTCCCTTAGTGGCTTCCCATGGGCTTCTCTTTAATCTCACCTTTCCATTTCTGTAGATCCAGCAGAAAGAAAAAAAAAATCAGGCAGCACCAGTGTCCTTGGTCATTAGGCTTTCAAGCATGAGACCTCAGGACTGAATTTGGAGAGTGAAGCCTGACCAGAGTAGTTCCACTCCTGTCCCCTGTGACATGAAGCAGGATCACTGGCTTGAAAAAATCTCCTTTCAGTTGCCTGACAGTTTCATAGCAGAGGTGTTTTCAAAACAAATTCCCTCTGGTCACACAACTGGGACATTTCTCCTATCTGCTGTGAAGAAATAAAGGATGTGAGAAACTGCAGAGCCTTATTCTTTCTTCTCCTTGCTTCAAGAATCTCCATTGCCACAAACCAAGAATTTGTTTTTCCCTTGAGAGGCAGAAAAAGACAGAATAACAAAATAGCCACTACCTGTTCCAGCAGAAACCCCTCAGAAGATGCAACAGCCTAGAGGTTCTGTGCAGGAAGCATTGAGTCTATTCAGCATGTCTGAAGAGAGAAAAGCAGAAGAGCTTGGTTGCTTTACTCTGACTCCCTGTTCTACATAAAAATCTATCTGGAAGTGAGCAATAACTCACCTGCTTTCTGTATCATTAGGCTATAAGGACAATCAGAACTCATGCCCACCTGCCACGAGGTTGCTATGGCACGCTATGCATTGAAACCATAGTGTCCTGACTGTGTCTGTCATGTAGGTGTTGACTTCCATGTTAGCCACTCTGGGCTCCCTGTAGAAATCTTTCAGGATGTGATTCATTTCATCCTGAAATAGATCTAAAACCAGTCAGAGGAATCGTGCCCCAGAAGTGTTTTTTCCACCCACCTGCCCTGCTCCCCCGTTGACTACAAAGGGAGCCCGGGATGGTCATCTTGGCTTTTGCCATTTATCTGGTGGATGTGTGAAGTTAACCAAAGCTGGATGAGACTCCTGGGGCCCCATTTTATTACACTGTGTGAGATCCCACACACTGAGACTTTGTGGCTCTTTCTCTAAAAGCTGTTGGTAGTGTCAAAGTATGAGGTTTTCTCAGTGTAACTTGACAGTTCCTGTGAGAACACCTTGGTTCACTAAACCAATGGCACTACTGCAGTGGTGACATTTTAAGGGGCAATGTTGTAAAATGAGGCTTTTTTTTTTTTTTTTTTTTTTTTGGAAGAAGAAATACTTGAGCAAAGAGCTGGAGGAAGGAATATGGAAGATGTCACTGAGGCTTCAGTGCTGAGTGGGAAAAGAAAGGATTTTCATAAGAGGTTATTTTTACCTAGCTTTAGGGGTCTCCCTATTCAAAAGTATTACACATGAACCAGTCATCTAGACTTCTGCTGTATAGTAAAAGCAGTAATGGAGATTAGGGAGGCAAATTAACACCCCACCCAGGGTCAAAATTAATTTTGCCCTGATGTCTTTTATCTGCCTTGCCTAATTCTCCCTGCGCACAGTGGGATACTAGATATGTAGCTCACATGAAGACATTTGAACTGTAGACATCTATGGCTGTCTTAAATTACTTCTCCTTAGATCTATTGATATCTAAATTTGAAGTAGTCACTCCAGCATCCAAGTGCTAGCAGATGGAAACATGTTTTTCCAGACAGTGTTCATCTGACTGTGCTGACCACCTCTCTGAGGCTGAGATGAATCACTTTTCAGAAGTTTTGGCTTCAAAACACCCCATTTCTCATCAATAAGGTTTACCTTTATTTTTTCCTTTTGTAATTTACACTATACTTTGGGGTTCATTTATTTGTCAAGATATTTGTTTCTATGACAAAAACTCACAGAGCAGCAGTCCTAAATGGAAATAGCTGCAGAAATCCCTGGGACATATATTGTGTCACATATTATGTCAGTCTTGCACTTTTTAGAAAACTATAGGGGAAACTTTTATGAATTTAGAAGTACTATCTATCATTACTGAATCAGATCCTTGCAAAAGACCTGGACATCGGAGTAGGCAGCTGATCCTGAACACTATGTCCTCTTGTTCTGCACCTGGGAACTTAATTTGGTTATGCCCAGGATCCTTGAGTTATTAATATTTACACATCTGGAAGTAATAATATCTACCTGCACCCTCCAGAGGAGATTCCCAAATGCTTTGGATGCGTTTGGTACTCATCACACCCCATTACACACATATGTGATTTGAAGCAGAGCAGGTGTAAATACAAGATAGTACTGCTGTTGCTACTTGATGCCCATGCATTTCATGTGGGTGCATCCTTCTGTGGGTGAGAGGGGCACCATCTGGGAAGGATTTCCACCAGGGTTCTTTCCAGTGCTGGCAGGGATGGTCCAGAGCTCCTCACTTGCTGTCTGCAAGTGCTTTTACTCTAAATACTCCATTCTGCCAGACGTATTTCTTAATAAAGGGGAGTGATAGGCTGTTCCTGAGAACAGAAATACAGCATTCCTGCTATCCAGATGGGGAATTGAGGCACATAGTTACAACTTAGCCAAAGAGGAAGTTTGATTAGTTGGTTTCTAGAAAGCCCTGGTCTCCTGATTCTTCATCTACTGTCTTACCATCTCCAGACCAACTTCTTTTATGCATCAGAAATGAATGATGTTTTTATCTTTCTCTTAATTTTGATCATATATTTGAATGAGAAAGAACCACAGAGAAAGGTAGATCCCTCTTTTCTTGGTGACATTTTATGGAAAACATAGCATTTTTTCAAAGCTTACTTGACATGTGATTCAAGATTTCATCCTGTCATTTCTTAAAAACAAAAGCCAAATAAGGAAGAGGGTGCTTGGTGTTCTTTTCATTTACAGTCATCTGTGAGTAACAGAAAACAATCAATATACTTGAGCAAAGATTTTCAAAAGAGCTGTTTTCTTCTTACTCACTATTAACGATTACCTGCACTTGCTAGAGTAATGATTATCTTAAAAATCTTTTGGCTTTGAAGAGGTTGTCTTAGCCCTTGGAGTACTCTCCTTGTGAAGGAATATAACAGGAAGTCTATTACCTTAGAATTCATTATACCTCTTATATTTTTTCCTGAGACAGTCAATGCTGTAAATTAAACTGCTTGACTTGGCTTTGTGGGGTTTTTTTTTTTTGCATACACAGCAAGGATAACTACACATCAGATTTATGGGCATCGTGTGCAGGTTGCTATGACAACCCCTCCAGCCTCTGTACACCGAATAACCTTGTCATGTGAACGTTTATCACAAGCACATCAAGTACTGTATTGCTCAGTATGTTCTTTGGCTAAACAGCAGGATTTTTTTTCTGAATAATAATTGGTCATGGCCTTTTATGCTGTGAGTCAAAGTTAATCAACTTCTACACTTGAAATTAACCACCAGTACAATGTAATCCAAGCACCATTCTTCATGGCTGCAGTGCTCAGCAAGAGGAAACTTTGCAAGGAGTACTGCTCTCTTTTCAGGCAAACTGTGGGTTGCTGTTATATTGCCATTGTAACCCCACAAAACCTATATGTAAAATGACAGGCTGTGTCTGTGTGTGAACATAACATATTATTGTGCTGTAAATGAAATGGGAATTTTAACTACTGAATCATTTGTGAGAAGTAAAGTTTACTTTTTATCTTTTTTTGAATTTTTTTAAGGAGCTTTTAAAGTCAGAGCCACATTCTAACTCTTCCCACCCACTTTTAATTACATTTTTAGGAGAAATTTGCAGCCTGCACACCTGGCTCTATAGCAGACCATTTGAAAAGAATTTTAATATGTTTCTAATTTATAGTTTCAGATGGTAAGATTAGCATGTGTGAGGGATTAGTGATCTGGGTTAATTACTCCAGTAATTTTCATGCAATAGTTACCTCATATGTATACTCCTGCTCATGCATACAAGAAACAATTTTATTACTTTTGTTCCATAAGAAATATTATCTTGGGCTGTAGGTACAGGAATTTTCAGGAATCTTACATACCTTGTGTAGCCTTAATACTTAATGCTACACCAGAACTTTTTTAATCACATTGATTTAAATGCTGAAATCAGAAAAAAGCTTTGTAAGTTAGTTTAAAAAATAGCAACAGCAGAGTAAGCAAATATCAGCAGTGTTCTCTTTTTCTAATAGGTAGGATTAGTTAAAATAATGTATAGTCTTGCCCCTGCCTGCTTTTTTAGGAGAAGGTTCATTGTGTTCTATGTTCTCATAACCGCCACACCCAAACCAAAAGTAGTCAGACTTGTTAGAAAAACTACTCCTGGTTTGAAATGGGCACTGCCTCTTTTAAATGTCTACTGCAAGATAAGATGCACTATTCCTCATAAATAATTATTTTTATCTATAACTTTTGAGAGAGAACAGGGTGACAAGCTGAGATATAGATAAACGTATTGCAGATGGCAGATGGGTAACTTCAAATCAAGACCAAGTGCCCTGATGGAAATGCTTTGGTCAAGAACAAGTTGTTTTTCTTGATATTGGCATAATGAGGTGGTATTTTCTACCTTTCATTAGGCAAAATGACAAATTAGATGGTTTAATATCAGATTTAGTGCAGAGACCTCTGTATTTTACATCACCTGAGGTTGAGGTAGGTTTTGGAATATAATTTGAGAACGTGGAATGCACACTTTGTGATTTATGAAGAGTGCTTTCCTTGTAGCTTTTAGTCATTCACAAACCACTGGTTGAATAATAGACTAAATAGACTAGATTTTGTGCACAAATACATGGATCTTTTGTAGCAGTTTTATTTGTCTTCTACAGCCTGTATGAGCCCTTACCACATTCTTCATGATTCTCACTGACCTAGAGGAATTAGACACATAAATAAAACTTGCTTTCTTCTGGGACCTTCATCCTTCCTTTGAAATAATTAAAATTGTCTTTATTAGTAAACAGAATTGGAGAAAAAACAAATATCAGCTAATATCACCCAAGGCAAGTTCTATTTATTAGGGAAATCAAGATGTTTAAGAAAAAAATGATATTTTTTTTTTCCAGCCCTTGAGACATCTTTGCATTTACACAAAACCAGCAGTTTACTGTCAGAAGCTTTGTTAGTGGAAAGGGGTCACACCTTCTCTATCTAATTATTCAATTTCATAAGAATGAATTTTATTTGCAGTAGTCACAAAGAAATAATTAATGTATGTAAGCTCCAGGTTGACGATTAATCCACCCAGGGTCAGCTGTGCCTCAGACACCTTTGTTTTGTTATACTGTTCTAGCTACTGGTAAAAGAGATCAATCATCTGCAGTGGCTTCTCATTTTTCTTTTCCTTTTCATCACCCTTTGGCTCTGAGAACAGGAGTAGGAGCTGTTCAAACATGGAATCACTTCCAGGAGCTACACTGGAGTTAAATTCTGTGTCTGTAGAATACATTCACCAGAGCTGATGAAGGAGTTTCCAGCATGGTAGTCACTGCTTATGAACCTTATTTATTCAGAAACTGTATCCAAGAAACCTGTAAGGTATCTGTGGCTTACACAGGAGACTCAGATGGGAAAGAGGGATTCTGCAATGTGAAAAACTGTAGGGAAAACCACAGTGTAGATGGTTCAGCTATCAAATGCTCATATGAAACTTCAGGCTATATCAAATAGGAATGATAGCAGAATGCAGTTCCCCTCTGCCTGTCTAGCTACATATGTAATAGTTATTGCAGATCCACATCCAGTAGTCATATCATAATATATTTTCCTTAAAGATGTATTTCTTTTCTTCCATTACTAGGAGACAGCCTTCATAATTTTTTATTGGCAGAAGATATCTTACCTATCCCCTCTGGTGTAGTATATCTCAGAAAGGAATAAAGAAAGTACACTTTTTTTTGTACAAATGGCAAAGCAAAACATCAGCAGCAATTTTGTCCCTGTGGCCTTTTTGATGAAAATAGCAATTAGGTTATTTTTGATGGTATTTTTCTGATAGTGATGAGTAGCATCTGGACATGAAAGAGATCCACCTTCTATTCCCAGTGCAAATGGAAGAAATGTCATAACATTAGGCAGCTGCAGGCTTTCCTCTCTTATCAGATTAAAAGTCCCAAAATACATGTGTGAAATTCCAATATCATTAAGTCCAGGCCCTAGCCTAAGCATGGAAAGTTGATTCTTTCTGAAGGAGATATTTAAGTGTATTTTAGATTCAGATGGCTGAATACTTTTCTGATGTTACTGAGATGTTTTTTCAGATAGTGGCAAGACTCTTGGGTTAACTACAGAATTGTATCAGGTTTATGACCAACTGCTGGGAGTTAAGTACAGGTTTATCTGCTTTCACAGAGGCCTTGAAACGTTTTAAGCAGAACACAATATTGGACCCTGTAGGTCAACTTGTGGAATCGTACTCCTTGGGGCTCCTATGTGACCTACCAGTTGTGACCCATCATTCACCCCTGGGGTTACCAAGAAGTCAGCAACTTTCAGACAACTCTGCAGAACTTGGGAATTGACAAAATCCCAGAATTCTACAGGTTTTCTATAGTAATCACTATGAAGGTTATTAAAAGTACTGGCCACAGGGGTGCAAATGGAGGAAAAATTACACCCATTTTCTTCTTAATAGGAGGAGCACTACTATTTTTCCAGGAAAATTTATACTGAAATTCTTAGGCATATTAAAAAAATTACTGGATTCTTACAATGTCATGTTTTTCTGGATTAGTTTACAGTTCATGTGTGGCAGTATCACATTCTTCTTAAAAACCTGCTTTTTGCACAGGTAACTGAAGCTCCAAAGAAACTCTCTGACAGTTTTTTGGAGTCTCTCAGAAGGAAATGGGTCTGAATAGATACTATGACTGAAATAAAAGTTAAAAATTCATAGCTAAAACTGCATAGGAGACTCAAAATAATAAGAAATAATAAGTATAATGCATCAAAACAGTTTCATCTTATTAAAACAGTTAGACAGTGACCGAATTTTAAGGAAAAGATTTCTAATTAAGAAGAAAGCTCAGATTTAGGAGCAAAAAACTCTATTTATTTTAAGTTATTTCTCTGCACTGAGAAGAAGCAATTCATCCTATGATTTATATTCTAGAATTCTGATTTATACTCAGATTTATCAATAATTATGAATGACTAGTTAAATTTACGAATTGCATTGCAATACTTTTTTTAAAAAAATACTACTTCTCAAATTGTCCCAAATCCTGGGAAGATATGGCCATTTTCTTGTTTATTACTAGACCTGCAAGAATCTTTCTGCATCTTCTCTTGTGAAGACAGAGCTCAGTTGGAGCTATTTTCAGATAGGAAAGATGCCACATGGCGTAGAAGTGAGATAATGAAGAAGAAAGCACAGCTGTGACACGAGCTTATGCTGAGTTTGGGAAAGAGCATTATGGTCACCTTGTGACACGAGTTATGTTGGTATAAATCTGGCATCATCTCACTGACTTCTAGAGAATTTCACCAAAGACTAGTGAAGAACCTGACCCTTTCCTGACCAAGCAAGAGTCCTACAGAAACAGAAAAAAATTCCCTAAAAGACTATGTAGAAGAGATTAACAGAAAAAAGCAGGACTGGGGAGAGATGGATAGAAAGCAAAATATGTAAATGAGTCATTAGTCCTTCTGCCAAAATTATCAAAGACTACCACAAGTGGTTAGGCCACTTTATATAGCATTCACCATAATGCTACACAAGGTGGCCACAAAGTCTACCACAAGATTTGTTGGTGCCCTCTAGAAAATCCTTCCTTGTTGAAAATCCTTCAATATCTTACAGTGTCATCTGCTATTTCCCACAAGGTGTAACAAATATAATAATGGACACAGATAAACTATAGCTTAAACAATTTCTTTCCTCCCATTAATGGCTTCCACTTTCTCTAAGATTCCTATCATTTTAATGAACCTGGTTCTCAGTTTTCTTTCATAAAAGAGGAAAGAATAATCATGTCCACAAAGATCTCAAAGACCAGAAGTTTTCAAAAGGATCCATAAAAATTGGTGTCTGGCTTCCACTGAGTTGCAGTGGAAATTAGTTACTGCATCATGCTTTACCGCTCCGTGAAACTTTGCAATAATTTCTGAACTAAAATTGTTCATCTAGACCATCATTACCTATGTTAGTTCCTCTCATCTTTTATCTACATATGTACACTGCACAGGGAAAGAATGAGATGATTTTGTGGTGGTCCTTGTGGAATGAAACTGGTTAATGGATGTGTCCACTCAATGACTCACTTCCTTGCTTGCTTTCTCACATCCCTTACAGATGCCTCTTGGGTGAAGATGGCCATTGAGCTTGTACTGCTGGCAGCTACAGACAAGTTGCAAAATGTCTAATTCACACTTTTTTTTGCCTGCCAAATCTTTGGCCCCAGAGCAAAGCAGGGGTGAGGAACAGAAAGTCCAAAAACTGATGAAAAGGCAGCAGATCTCCTTCCCTGTCCAAACTCTCCCATTGCACTATGAGAAATTTCCCATCGCCTTTCCCAGCTCAGGCAGGTGTTTCCTTAGGGGAGGTTTGGATGTCAGCAGGTGGGAGAATGACTGAAAGGCAAGAATAGGCATCCAGAGATATCTCAGTGGAAGAGAAAATGTTTTAACAGAAAGAATGTTTTCATCCTATTGTGACTTTTGCCAGCTCTTGTTAGAACCAGTTTAGAACTTGTCAAGTAACCAATGTATTTCCCATTGGAAACAATGATTTATCAAGACTGAATCACATGGAGTTGGAAGACTGGTTTTCTTGAGGGCTTACTGGGAGTGGGGAACAAAAATATGTTTTTTTTTAATGTTAGCTTTGACATGAGAGGCTTTGTCAGAGAAGCTGTACGAGAAGAATGAAAAAAGGGCTGAAAATAAGGGCAAATAACAGTGCTACTATAAAGCTTCAAGTTGTAGGTTTATGGTAATGAATAATGAGTTCTGCTCACATCTGAGACTGATTTAGATTTGTGTGTCTTTCTCCTACTAAGCTTACCAACTGTAGTGAGTGGGAATCACTATGTCTCAGAGACAGAAGATACTTCCAGAGCCCACAGGTCACTTATGGCTCTGTTCAGCTGTAGCTTTGTGACTGCAAGTTAGTAAATTTACGGTAATTACCCATCTTAGGAAAAGCAAGTGTGGTTTATTTGCTCCCAGCTGCCTGATAGGGATGAAAAATGCCTTAGCTTTCTGTAAGAGCTCATGGGAATCTGGTTTCATAAACTCAAGGGAAAAAATTTGCCTTCACCCCAAGTACAGGGATAAGCAGACCTTTGGGTACTGAGACATTCAGCCACACAAGCCCCAGATGTTTTTGTATGTTAGTTCAGTGGCACACTGACTCTGTTTGTTCCAGACAGAAGTTCAACCCACTGAAGGAGGTCAAAACCACAACAAATATGAATAACTTAGAGACAGAGGTTTGCAAAGCTGCTTAGGGTAAAAGGAAAAAAAAAAAAAAAAAAAAAAAAAAAGGAATGTCTACATATTCTCTTAGAGACCAAACTACTTAAAGTGGATATCTTAATCCAAGAGAAATTATAAACTCCATGAGTTTGGTGCCACCAGATTGTTTCCACTGTTGTGTAGAGGGAGGTTCTCTTTAAGCCTTCTCTTAAGGTTTTCTCTTTGTGAAAAACAAATTTTCTAACTGTATTTCACCATCTAGAGCAAATCATGTCAAATATGTCACCTTTCCTATTATCATTGTTTTCTTCACTTGTCTATCATCCCACATTTTAACTGGTCATAATTGCAGCCTGCATGTTGATTTTAAAACATTGCTGTTCCAAGTAATTTCACTTTTTGTACAGGGAATCTATTTCTCATATCTATATGAAGTTTTGGAAATCTGTACACTTCTTTATATGGACTCCTGAATTTTTTTAGAACACCCTGTTTAACTGCCAATTTATTATTTTTGGTAGGTCAAAAGAATTTCAGCAGGTTTGGAAGTAGCCTGTGGTATTTGTCTTATCACACAGACCTTACAGCTTTTTTGTCCTTGCAGACAAGTTGGCATGGAAGGTGGTATTGTTATTCCTCAGTTTTACTCATAAGGTTCACGGAAGGCTGCTTTAAAACAAGAAAGCAAAGTCAGAATTTGTACTAATTATCTTGCCTTGATTTCCAACACTCCTTTTTGAACCCTCATATTAGAGGAAATTAAAGTTCAATCCCAGAGTATAGCAGAGGAAGAGAAGGTTGTTTTCCTATATTACTGTTCCTGAAGATGAAATTCAGTAGTTAGGCTAGATGGCTGATGATGGCTAAAAACTAGGAGAATAAACCTGTGAAGACTAACTATTAAGTGTTGAAATAGCACATCCTGAGAAGTGTAGAATGTTTTATTTCTTAAAGCCTTTTAAATTTTATAGCTCATTTATGTTCTAGTAGAACTAAATATGTGATAATGTAGTGGTTTTAATTGCAGTCTTCAAAGTAAATCTTGCCCTTTCTAAAGAAGTACCCCTTTGATACAGAAACAATTAATGAAGAATTATAATTTAGAAGAAACCATCATAGCCATGTAATCTGATGTGCATAACACCAGACCACAAAACCTTGCTGGCTATGACTGCACCAGTCACTCTGTTTATTTTAAATAATAGTTTATCTTTAGTTCATTTTCAAGTGACAGAGAGTCTCCCATATACCCAGTTCTTTCAATGGTAAATTACCTTCACAGTCAAAAAATGCATGCTGCATTCCTACTCTGGGGTCACAGTAGCTTTGTTTCAAACTAACAAATCTCTTTAAGCTTTGCTCTACTAAATTAAAGAAATTGTTTGCTTTCTAAAATCTTTTCTCAAAACAGGTATTTGTAGGCTGTGTTCAATTTATCTCTTAATCTAATACTGGATAAAACAAATAGATTGAACTTCTCACACCTGTCTTTATGAGACAGATTTTTTTGTACTCTAAATCTTGTTTGCAAGTTTTTTCTGGCTGCATTCTCATTCACCCATATCCTCCTTTGAAGGGTGGAAACCAATACTGGAATAACATCTTCCACTAACAGTGTCATAGGACACCAGGAAATATTCCTTACCTGCTATATTTGATTATCCCTCTGACTAGGTGCTCAGGACTGCATTTGCCTTCTTAGTGACATTAAGTTCCTATATGTGCTTGACTTCCTACATGACCACAATGTTGGGTTTTTTTCTGGACACCTGCTTCTTTTGTGGTGTCCCTATATCCTTATGATCTAGGAGATAGTCATCCTAGGATAAATTTCCCTCATCCAGTTCTGCATCCCTGGGTGACCATATTGTGCCATCTCATGGGTGCAAGAGTTGCAGAAACTTGTGGTCAAATGCAGCCAGAAGAATGCTCCTTCCTTTCTTTATGAAGCTTGGACAGGGGCACTCTGTGCTGGATTAGGAACCGGATGGAGGGCCAGGCCCAGAGAGTGGTGCTGAATGGTGCTGATCCAGTTGGTGGCCGGTCACTAGTGGTGTCCCCCAGGGATCGGTGTTGGGCCCAGTTCTGTTCAATATCTTTGTTGATGATTTAGATGAGGGGATTGAGTCCATCATCAGCAAAATTTGCAGATGACACAAAGCTGGGGGGGAGTGTGGATCAGCTGGAAGGCAGGAGGGCTCTGCAGAGGGACCTGGACAGACTGGAGAGTTGGGCTGATCCCAGCGGGATGAGGTTCAACATTCCAAGGGCCGGGTCCTGCACTTTGGCCACAAGAAGCCCATGGGGAGCTCCAGGCTGGGCACAGAGGGGCTGAGAGCAGCCAGGCAGAAAGGGAGCTGGGAGTCTGGATTGCCAGGAAGCTGAAGAGGAGGCAGCAGTGTGCCCAGGTGGCCAAGAAGGCCAATGGCATCCTGGCCTGGCTCAGGAACAGTGTGGCCAGCAGGTCCAGGGAAGGGATTCTGCCCCTGTGCTCAGCCCTGGTGAGGCCACAGCGTGAGTCCTGTGTCCAGTTCTGGGCCCCTCAGCTCAGGAAGGAGATTGAGGTGCTGGAGAAGGTACAAAGGAGGCAACTGGACTGGTGAAGCGACTCCAGCACAAGTCCTATGAGGTGAGGCTGAGGGAGCTGGGGGTGTTGAGGCTGGAGAAGAGGAGGCTCAGGGGAGACCTCATCACTCTCTACAACTCCCTGAAAGGAGGTTGGAGCCAGGGGGGGGTTGGGCTCTTTTCCCAGGCAACTCTCAGCAAGACAAGAGGGCACAAGAGGTCTCAAGTTGTGCCAGGGGAGGTTTAGGTTGGACATTAGAAAGAATTTCTTTACTGAGAGGGTGATCAGCCATTGGAATGGGCTGCCCAGGGAAGGGGTGGATTCTCCATCCCTGGAGATATTTCCAAAGAGCCTGGATGTGGCACTCAGTGCCATGGGCTGGGAACTGCAGCGGGAGTGGATCAAGGGTTGGACTTGATGATCCTTTCAACCCAGCCAATTCTGTGATTCTATGATTCTATGAAGGGGGCTGCCAGCCAGGGAGACTGTAATGCCCTGAGACGCATCCACCCAACACATTTCTCAACCAGCAGCTCCAGAGTTCTGGCTAGGCACTCACTCAGACTCCAAAGCTTACGAATGTTAAACTCCCATCCTTTGAGGCCACCTCTCATCTCTGGCACTTCTATAAGGAGTGCACCTGCAGAGCACACTGCAGTGTTGTGATACCCTACCTAGCTTTCAAAAACTCCAATTTCACTGCACTCACTGATTGCAAAGCAACAGCAGGAGGTAAATTCAGTAACATAAAGGCACAGTCTGATTTCTTCTTTTTCTCCCTGAAGAGATTATTCTTGCTGAGAAAAGTACTTTGTGAGAGCTAAGTATTTACTGCTCTTTTGAGATCCAATTCTACTTCAGCTGACCCTGTTTACATGTTCTTTCTCTTCTCCATTTATCCAGCAAATTTCCCAATTTCTGTTTCGGTAGAATAAAGGCATCTGGTCCTCTTGAATGAGCAATTGTTGAAATTCACCAGAAATACTGTGGACAGTGGACAAAAGAAAGGGTGAGAAGAGAATTGAGGCTCAGAACATTTCATGAAAGCCCTCCACTATTTAGTGTCATTACTAACTCTACAGCCTCAGGAAATTTATTAAGAGTTTGCAAAAGCAGCTTAAAGAGCACGATGTGAAGATTTCCATTGGAAATGGATGACTACTTTAAAGGTTGCAATTGGTTTCTAAAGAACAGGCTAGATGAAAATTGTGAGAGGTGAATAGCTACTGAAATCTGAGGGCTGGGGGAGGGTAAGAAAATTGCCACCTGCTTGAAATAAATAGCTCTTCTAAAATAATGGGTTTGAAACTTTAGAATAGTTTTGTTCTGTGACATGCAGAATCATGTATTTAGAGTTGTTTTCAAGTTCTCCAAATAGGCTACATTTTCCCGGAAAATAATATCCATGTGAAAATATGATAATGTAATTACTCTAACTGTTATTTTCAATTATTTGATTCCCTATTGATAACAGTCTCATATTTTGCAGCAATGTTAACTATATGATCAACATCTGTGTGTGGATTGTAATAGACACTGAGACACTTCTCTAACTTTTTTGCTAGCTTTTGCTTTAAACTGATTCAATGAGCCCTTTCCAGAAATCAAACAGGTTATTGCTGTTAATATTAAAAATGGTAATCTACTTGACTAATTCATACCAACAGCAAGATTCTGTAAGTGTTCTATCTGAAGCTGGTAGAGGGTTCTTTCAGCTCTTTCAGGACATTATTTAGTTCTGTTGGTTACAAAGCACATTTTTTGTCCTACACCCATGCCCATACCTGGACCTCACAGGTCTTGGTGTCTTGCTGGGTCGGTGACTTTGTAATTCCTTGAGGCCTACAACACACCTCTATGCCACCTGATGATGCAAGTGAAAATTCCCAGTGAATTCAAAAGATTCCCAAGACAAATCTGGTGATCTTGAATCAACATGCTGCTGTGGAGAACCCTTCACTGGAAACTACTTGACCAACTTGAGTACAACGCTTGTCCTTCTGTTTCATATCCTGCACCCCCAGGGTTGGAAAAAATATTCTCAGGTTATTGAGCAGTTCCCCTAACAAGTGATACAAATTGTATCAGCTCAGACCCATGATCTCAAGAGTGAAATACTAATATCCAAATCACTGAAAAGGATTCAGGTCTGTGTCAAAAGTGGTTGAACATGAGATTATGGGATGTGGGATAGGAGTGTGGGAGCCAGTATCCTCCCTGGTAGGCAAAAAATTACTAAGAAAGAATAAAAGACAGGCTAAGGGAAAGATATTTGGTATGGGGCATTTTTTTTTCACATCTCCAATCAAATCTTCATCCTCAATACTGATTTCCAGTCAGCTTGAAGACTGAGGAGGGGATGATGTAATTAGCCATTTTTTAATTGTTTGAATTTCTAACGATAATAATTCTTGACAGGACTTCTAGTATGTCCCAGTTACACCTCATTTTCAGCACATTTAATTCATTTGAAATCTTCCTTGAACAGATACAGGAGCTATGTTCATTTAAGCACAAGTGGAAGAAGATGAAAAAGAACATAATCTGGGATGCCTTCCAGACAACATTAGCCTCTAAGCTGAGGTGCCAAAACTAGGACTGTAGCCACTGTAGGTTTCTTTTAGTTAATGGAGACAGGGAAAGGACAGGCACTTCAGCTCTGATGATTATTCAGAAATGGTATGGGCTGCCTCACTGTCTTGACTTCTACTCAGGAAGTGCATTCTGGCTAAACATCTCCAAATAGCTGCTGTTCAAAACAAAAAAAATACCAGAGACAGCATATGGAGGCATAGACTTGGAAGTATTTTCTCATGCAAAGTATGGTTCCTGACTTCCCTCTCTTCCTTCCTCCCAACAGTTCCTCCAAGCCACCTTGATGCACCTATTTTTATTTTTACCTCTATTTTCTTTCCACTACTCTAGAACAAATCCATCAAACACAAGGCACAATTTTAATAGCAAAAGATATAAAAATATCAAGGGAAGCCAGACATTCTCGCTTTTGTACTATTAATTTAGCTAAATCAATACACAGAGAAAGCAAGACGACCCAGAATGATACATTCCACAGGATCATAGCATGATACATCCAGCTGAAAATGGGGACAGGCAGTGAAGAAATCAAAGTAAGCCAAAATATCATTGATTGGTGACAAAAGAGCCTTAAACAGCTATAAGGCGTTCTAGTTTATCTGAAGTTTATTTTCATGGAAGGCTTAGCAAAATATGATAATCCATTCTAAGCATATGAACAGTGCTATGCAATCACTGTAGCCCTTTTTTTTTTTTCCCCACAGTCCTTCTACTGAAATAGATCAAACCTAATGAGTGGAAAGTACAATTTCAAAACCCTTTTTTCTCTTACGTGCTCAGCAACACAAGGATGCTAGGGAGATAATCTTTGTCTGAAGTTATAAAATCTGAAATAGCATCAATGGCAGCACTTACATCATCTGGATATTGCAGAAGGAAAAACTATAGAGCTGTAGCAGGAGAAAACAAAATCTACCCCTGCCACCACATGCCCTTCACAATCTGAACAACCTTTCTGTGTGTGAGCCAGATTGCAGATTCTCACTCCACAGGCTCATCTTCTTCATTATGGTTTTCATCAGTTCTTTTCCTTACTGAAGATATGAGGAAAAATGATTGCTGGCTGTAATATGAAAGGCACACATGATGCCAGTAGCCACAGGCTTGGAGTTTGCTGTCTGAAAACACACTCTTGGGCTGCTTTTGCAACTCTTCCACTAGAGATAAGATGTACCATGAGAACCAAGATTGGGCTGCCAGGCTTAGCTCTTGTGGCCCTGACTCTGTAGTGAGAACTGACTGGGAATTTTGTCACTTCCAAAGAAAAATACTATTTACTAAAGCAGTCTTTAAAATATCTTCAGCCCCAAATGGGTTTTCTGTTGCAAAAGCAAAAACCCATTCAAGACCACTAGGTAGATAGCATGTGATTAACTAGTGGAATCCACTACTGCAGTATCTTGACTCCACTTTTTTTCCACAAATAAGCCCTGTATCTACAGGGATGAAAGGGAAGTAAAACAAATAGGGCTACTTGGAAGAGATGGAGGAGTAGGGGTAAACTCTGTGCCTTCAGCTATGTCCCTCTGAAAGCATCTGACCTTGATGGTTCTGTCCCCAGTCTTTGATGCTCCATTTCCAGAATGGAGAGGTGTATGGAAAGTGATGCCTCCATTGAAACCAGGACACCTAGAGAGGTCAGCAATGTTGCATCCACGTCCCATGTCTGCACAGAACTGGGAAATCCTCTTCACCCTGCAAAGCACAGTAAATCCTCACTTACTGCAGGCCAGCACATCTTCTTTCTTGATCTTAGGATAGATTTGGGGTTTGTCTTCTTTAAAAACCTTGGAAGGTCCCTGTGTGAAAATAAACAGGAATTATCAGATTCTCAGTGAAGTAAATTCTTCTTTTTTTGGCTTGGTCTGTTTGCAAACTGATTATACCCTGTAAGGTGTTAGTCATCACATGTGAATTTAGCCCACACTAGGAGGTTCATCTTCCCAGATTCTGTGTAAAGAGAGAGGAAAATGTGAAAGGACCTTTCAGAAGGGAATTCAGAGCAGCAATGTATAATCAGACCAAGTAAGCATCCATTTTAGGTGTATTGACCTCGGGGTTTAGAAACCAGGAATAAAAGTGAGAAGGGAAGAAGGTAAATGTGTATAGGTGGCAAGTTCTGGTTTTGCCATACAGATTGAATGCTGGTGGTGACATATCACAGAGAAAGGTCTAAGTGGCACTTACCACCAAGGAATGAGCACGATTGAAAAGGACAGAGGATGAGGATTGATCCTAGGAGTTCAGTTCCCCATAGTGATTGAGGCCTTTAAGATCAAAAGGGGTAATAAGATAGGTCAAGGGAAAGAAATCCAAAGCAGGTGTTAGGAGGTAACAAGCAGGAAAATAAATTCTGCTGATTTCTGCAGTGTACAATTCACAGCCTGATGTAAACACATGCTAACAACCCCTGCCCCTTGAAGAATGTTAAGCAGACAACAAAGAAAAAATAAATATGGTCAGCAGTATTTTGAAGATAGAAAGTCCTTACTCAGAAGTACATAGTAAATCTGTGAAAGAACAGGAATTTGAATCCACAGCCTTAAACAAAAGTGTGCTTACACTGTGTAACATCTCTAAAAGGCACGTTTCAGCCAGGCTTGAAATCAGGCACCCTTTTATCAGTATTCATGACCTGCTGCTAGAGACTGTATTTATTACAGGTCTGAAAAACAAGCTGGTTAGCTATTAAAAAACAGTAATTCAAGAAACTGGGATGCTGAGAAAAGGTTCTTTTTCCTTAAAACCAAAGAGGTCATTGTGGCTCTTGAATGGAAATAAAAGTTTATCTGGATGTGTAAATACTGTGCATTTTTTTTAAGAAAAAAAAAAAAAATTGACTGCAAAATGCTGTATGAAGCTCTTATAGTTAGCCACATAACCTGCCATCCAAGTCTTAAACCAACACCACTCCAAACCTGATTCTTTTCTCTTTAATAGTAAAACCACTGTTGTAGAAAAGAAATCCACAGTGGGGCAATTTGTCCTCTTGCCACACATATTTTGGCTACAGAACAGTCGTCGGCACTTAGACATTAGAAAGACTCCAGAGAAAGTTAACACAGATGATTAGCCCTAAAGGAGCTGTAAGATGATGAGAAGCTGAGTGAATTAAATTTATTTCCCTTACTGTGAATCGGTGGAGTTGTGTCAAGGTTTACAATATTTGTGTTCAGAGATCTCACTGCATCTGTATAAGGGGAGGGGTGCAGGGGGATTTGTTTGGGGGGACAGCAAATTGCAGCAGGGTTGGGGAGGGGGACAAGGGACAGGAGACAAGAGGATGCTTGAGGTGTCCCTGTTCCATTTTTCTTTTTCACTGCTAGCTGATTAAGGAAAGCAAGGGCAACTAGGATTCTGCATTTGAAAGGCTGCTAGATGACTGCAAGAAACATTAGGCTGCTTGAAAATGTCAGCACTTTACACTTTATGTAGGACTGAGGTGATTGCTACGGTGAAGAGAACATAAGTGATTCAAAGGTGAACCAGAGGTCTCCCTGTTAGCGATGTGAATATGAGCAGGATGGGGGAAGGGAGCCTGGCTCCATGAATGCTGAATTCATTCTTATCTCAAAGCAGGCTCAGTAGAGATTTGATACATATTGCATTTTTGTACAAATTAGCTAGTGACTGGTTATCAGTAAAGATGCTTTTTAATTTGGAATCAGATCTGGAAAAGGAGATAATGCAGTCTGGCAACTTCTTTTTACAGCCCCCAAACCTCATGGCAGCTAACACAGGGTAAAATGCTAATGTAGAACAAATTGTTTACCTGTCCTGGGAACTTACAGGTTAATAAGCATCCTGATGCTTTCCCATCATTTGTCTAGATCTGCTGTAATGCAATAACCTACAGCCTTTACATTTTTTTGCTTAGATTTGACAATGGGCAGGACCTGTGCTGGTTAACTTTAATAGTCTCAGACACTCCACTGTGTCTGGGAACCCTCTTCAGAGCTTGGCTGCTGCAAAGGGAAAATTGCTTGTCCCCTACACACCTTAGGAGACACAGCATTGCCTTAGGAGGTGGTTTTCTTTACTCACCACAGAGAAATAGACAACAAAACTTATACATTTGACATTTGGTATAAAAAAACCCCACCTGACCTCTTGGTTAAGTTGTCTGTGATTTCCTGAAATGCTAAACACAGAATGGTATTTTTAAAATAATCTGCTTCCAACTGGGATGCATTGAGGGACTTTATTGCTCAGAAGTTTTACATTCAAACACTTGGCAGGTAAAAGAACATGCACTTGGCCCATACTGGCAACAAGAAAACAAAGAAAGGGACATACTCTGAAGAAAAAAAGGTTTTATTCCAGTCATGCTGTTAAAAGAAACCTGTGGTCAGTTAAATATTTTGCTTCAGTTCTGCCTTTCTTGAGACTTTTTTTATCCAAACTAAATAAAACAAAAAGACCAAAACCAGCCTGAAAGCAAAGGGCTAAACCAAAAGCACTGTGTTGAGAACATCCCTGAAAAGCCTGAATATGATTGAGGCTATAGACTTGTAGGATAGGAAATATGACTATAATTTTAAAATTGGAATTATCCTATATTTTTTTTTTAACCATTGTCTCTCCCAGGGCTCAAGGTAAAGCAGTTTGAAGCCCTATATGCAACCTAGATTTCCATCATCTACAGTGGCAGACCACTTAAACCTGTAGCTTCATGTGTTGTAAGGAATGCCCAGTGCCTCAGTTTACCCAGGGATGGATTGTCCTCTCTCCTCTTGCCCACATTCCTTATTGCTCACCACGTGCTTGGATGGTATTACCTGCACTGATTATGTGTCTGGCTGAGTTCTGAGCATTCATCATGCCACTACACTATGAAAGGAAAAAAAATCTCTGTGGGGGATCAGACCAGGGTTTCCCTGCAAAACAGGTCCAGAGTACACACACTAGCCAGGTCACAGCACTCAGATCTTAGGAGGCTCCATGGATGAAGAGCTGATGGACCAAACTCAGGCAGTGCAGTCATCTCCTGGCCAGATTTACTCATAAAAGCCACTTCAAGATTGATTTCAGGCAGTGTTGTGAATCAGTGGTATTTATTGCTCAGCTGGCACCAGGCTACCAGCTCAGCTCCAGGACAATACCAAACTGCAGGAGGTCTTTTCCATGGGATAAGGTTTTCCCTGATGAGCTGGTAATCTTCACAGAACTGAACCAGATCCTCTGTAGAGACTAATCTGGATCACTTCTACTTTAAGAGTTTCTATGGAGAAGAAAGAGACAAAGTGTTATAAATAAATAAATAAATAGATAAAAGCTTCTCTATCTCATTGAGAGTCAGTGGGACTTCTCACTGTAGCTGGTTCCTCTTCACCTTCCAAGGAAGTTAGAACGGCTACACAGAGATGGTGTGGGGAAGGTTTTATGTTAGTTAGGAGAGTGGCTCAAGACAGAAAAAAATCTGGCATCCGGGGAACTCAGCTCTGTTTAAGAACATGGCAAAGTCCCAGAGGCTCTGCTGTGTAGAAGGCGGAAAAAGCATCAAGTACAGGGCACCTCAGTATATGGGAGACTATGAAAGAGAGGACTTTTTTAAAATCTTTTTGAGATTAATTTACTACTCAGACCTCTAGAGCATTAATCGGCTCCACTTTTACTGTTTCCCATCAACTAGCCATCTGCAGCCAACCCCTTTTAACAATTGCTGTAGCACATTTACTGGATATTTTGTCATTGTAGTATATTTGAGATATCGAAAAACAGCTGGTAGAAGGCCATAAACAAAGACTTTATCATGTATTGTTTATCATCACTTTAGTTTTGGAAGGCTAAGCAAGAACATTAATGCACTAAGATGCAACTTCATTTTTGCCAGGAAATCTAAAGGTTATTTCTCTAATAATATGCAAGTGGAGCCTTTACTGTACTTAATGAATAATCACTTTAGATTAAAGGCAGAAATGTGTTTTAGTAGTACTTGCAATAAAAACTTTTGCATTAATTTAATAATTAATTTTTTAAATTATCACTTCAGTGACCCTGAATACATTATTTATTAAATGTAATTGAAGTATTTATTAGGCAAATAATAAATGATGGTCAACACCAATGGGTGGCTTCACTGTTTTATAAAATAAACTCAGCCTGTGTTTACAGCTAGGGGTGATAATCACCCTGTATAACAGATTAATCTGGATAATAGATCAATTATCTTCAGGAAAATAGGCATAATTGCTCACATTACTTAGTGGATTTTCCTTACCATTTAGTTCTTCCTCTCAGACATAAGAAGATGAGAGTCAGATTATTGTTACTAATGACTACCTGAGACTGACAATCTAAGCTTTATTTATGTATCATCATATTCCTTACCCTGGACTCAATAAAATTTAGCTTGCACACGTGTCTCTTCAGCATCTGGCAATCTCAACCTACACATAAATGCAGAGCACTGGTAGCAAGTAAATTAGATGTGAGGGTCCTCAGACAAGAGTAGAATTGCCTTACATTTATAGTAACAACTGTAGAGGCACTGAACGATTCCAGATTAAAACAAATTCATTAGAATATAATCAGTTTAATAGCAGGAGCATGAACAAGGAGATCAGCAATACCAGCTATCTTTTTATGTTTCTAAAAGAGCCTAATGCATTAGGACTGGATAAACTATCTAAAGACAGCACGTCTGAATTTGGTCCAAGAGACTTCAAGCATAATTGTGGGTTTCAGGAAGCCAAAGTGAGAGCAACTACTTCATGTACTGTATGCCATTTGGTCTTGAAGTCCAAGATGACAATTTTGATATTCATTGTTACTAAATAGATCCAATAATAAAGGTATGTTCTTTTCCTCCTCATCCAATAGTCTACAATCGAGTTGTAGCAGGATTTCATAATTAATAGTAATGATTTTAAGATATTTCTCTGTCGAAAAAAAAAAAAATTATGTAATTTCTAGCTTTTCTTTCAACAGGTTTGTCCAAACAATCCAAGTTTAACATGGAAGGTTAGTTTATTTTCTGGACTAGTACTTTTGCTTGTATTTTGTTGGGTTTTTTCCTTCTACAAAATGCTACAGTTTTTCAGGCTAACAAAACATCCAGTTTCCATTCTAGCGTTGGTTGAGAAACCTTGATTCTTTTATATACCTGTAAAACCCAGTATTTACTATATGAAACAAAAGAGCATTTGCCTTCTGCTTTGAATACATTCCACCTGCCTGTCCCACCACATCTCCACACTGGCAAGATAGAGGTGGAAGAGTGACCTTAGCTGAAAAATATTGCTTTCTGGATGCACTCAGTATGTTCTCCCCAGTCTAGAAACAAAAAAAAAGATCCTGAAGAACTAGGAGGATTATGTAAACACTTAAAATCTTGGGCCTGTGTCCTAGAAGTTCCTCTGTTTTTGGAAAGAAGAAGTTCTCTAGGAAGAAAAGTTTCCTAAATGTATTAAACATTTGTTCTGTCTCCCTATATCAGAAAGTCATAGCATGGTAAAATATTGGGAAAGTGTTTCTTCAATTCAGAAAGATTTCTGTCTGCCTTAGGTATAGGTTATTTTCTTACCTTTAAATCCATACAGATTTAAAACAGTAGAACACTTAATCATATTTTAAACTATTTTCCCTTAGCAAGTATGAAGATAGGCTGTCATACCATACTACCTAACCAGAATTTTAGTTATAGCCTGAATCACTCCTACTCTACCTTGTTATAAGTTAAATTAATGCCCCCACATTGTCTCCATAAAACATCTCTCTCATACCTTCCCACCTGTAATTTGAAAACACTCTCCCAGATAACTATAACCTACCAAGATTAATTTGTGCACCAAGATGTTACACTACAGAGATTTAGGAACTCAGTCTGGCCTTCTTAACAGTGAGTCAGTTCTTTGATCACTTTGAAGGTAATGACACATGGGAAAGATACACACTCTGAGGAGCCCTCCTGCCTTGTGGACATCTACATGCCAAGACCTAGTGCACAGAAGTTAAAATTGGATACTGGAAGTGTCCACTGGTGGAAGTTACCAGTTTCTTACCCTTGGTGCTTTTACCATAAGACTGGACACCTTCATGTGGATCATTATGTTATCTGCATGTCAGAACAGTCCATATGGAGACTTCCAGAAAGTTGTAGTAATTGGTTTTGGTGTTCAACATAGCTTTTTCATGTCCTACATTGACTCTTAGGGAACAATTGGAATAATTGTGAATACTTAAAAGTGGGAACTGCTTTTCCTTCCACTGCAGAGGGGAAAGAGAAGAAAGAAGATGTGGAAATGGAAGGGAATCAGTCTGATTGTCCTTTGAAAATAGTGAAATAGAACCCCACATAGGTAATCACTAATGTGGCTTGGATCAGTTCTCTAAAGTGCTCAGCTTTTTTCTGCTAGTATTTTCTCATGGGATTTTTTTGTTATTGCTATTACTTTACTGTGATAGATTGAGATATTTTATCATAAAAGGTTTATATAGCTGCTTCAAAGTTAATTGCCTCTACCTGAAAAAGCTTGTTACATGTTGGATGTGAAGATGTTCTTCTTCCTCCAGCTCTCTGAACAACTAACAAAGGCAGGGCAGTGTGCTGGGTAAACTTTTCCCTCAGTTTTCACAGCAAACTCTTTCAACCAACTTAATTGATTCTCCCACTTGACTGTGTAGCACAATCATTTGATGAGAGAAGTTTATACTTGTCTAATAAAGAGGAGAAGTGATATACAAGAGACACTTGTGACTCGTGGTCCATTATCATGATTATTAATTCTCTGAAATCCTGTAACGAACAATCTGTCATTTACAAGTCATTATTATATCATTGCTTAAATGCACTGAATACTTTATGGCTGACAAGCTAAGTAGTAATCCATTAAATAGCCTTTCCCGCCATAACAGATCTTTACCAGCCTTGGAGGGAGGGTTAACAAGAGTCTCTTGAGCTTTCTGTATGTCTTTTGGATTCTGTTTCATGTATTAAAGTGTCCTCACACACTGAAAGTCATGGCACAATATCTTCTGTCCTGCTCTCTGCTGTATTTATGTGTTACAGATGTCTGCTATGCCCAGCTACTATCATACTTTGGCACATTATTGTAATTTATTGTCTGGCAATTTTTTTTCTCCTTATATGTCTTAATTTGTGTTTTCATCTGTATGTCTTAGGATTAATTTTGAAGGCTTTTCTCAGATGGCTTTGTGTTTTATGTTTGACTTTTCTAGTCATATTCAGTTGTGGAAGTGTTTAGTACCTGAACTAAATTAGCTTTAAATGTTTCCTGTTGCACCTCCTTAAACTGGTTATCTGTAAGTACTCCTGAAATGTAATATTACTGCTGCAAGAGAAGTCCTATCAGGCCTAATTTTTTCCATTCTGTTCCTATTTTGAAAAGTATTTTCATAACCAGTGCCAACAAAGTGATTTACACTGGTCTAAATTTACTCTCAGACAGATTCCAAAGACATTTCATTAGTAAAAAAAATTGCCCACTGAACATTTTGGGATCAGAATGAGGTTTTCAGATGCAAATCATATCAACAAAACATTTAGTGGTCAAATTTTTTAAGGGCACATTCATAAATAATTTAGCAAGGGCTACAAAATTACTAAAACTCCATAATCTGATTGCTACAAATGCAAACAAACAAACAGATAACATGGTGTAGAATAATGAACAATATCCTTTATTGGTATTCTTATTCTCTCCTTTATCAGGTGTCACTTCTGTCAATAGTGACAGAAGCTTAAAATATCTTACTGGTAATTTCTGAATATTTTATAGTTTTATATGAATATATTTTTAAATATATTTATTTATTCAATAATGTCAATTTTTACAGTCCAATAAATGTTCTTCACTTGCTTCCTCTGGGATATTTATAGAGAAATTATTTCAGTATGTCAAATTCCGTGAAAGGCTTTTCCTTAAAGCAACCATGAAAATGTGATTTTGTCACATAAACTCACACTCAGTAGCTAAGAAGTTCAGTTATCAATTTTAACTTCAGTCTTTTATGCATGTTCAGATTGAGTAAGCTGGATCAAAAATCCCAGCTACAAAAGGTCTGTCTATTGTCTTCTGGTTTTGTGTCTGGAAAAGATAATGGGACAATTCTTGATATCAGCTTGATTTCTGAGAAGTTTTTATGCTATATGAAGACATTTATTTAAACAGTATAAAAATATAGTGTGGGCTGAAGCACTTATGACACACGTATTTACTGATGATTTCCACTAACAATATGTGTGTGTAGCTGTGTGTCAACAACCCAAAATAAAATATACTCAAGGATAACTCACTGAAGTTATGAAGAATGTTGAAATAGTTGTGGTAGGATATTAGCCAACATTAATGGAGGTGAGCAAAAATATCACCTTACAGAGCACAGTGTAAACAAAATTATTAGCAACCTCCCAGTCTCAAAATAAAAAATAACAACAACCTTGATTCATAAAACAGATGCCTCCTTTGGCTTCAAAATAAATACCAGCTTGTCAGACTGTTTGACTATATGAAGCACCTGGCGTGCTCTTGATACTATCCAGGTTGTAAATCATAATGAGAAAATATCACAGACCTGGGCTCAGTGACCCATGTGGTTCTTTTCATCTCTGTGTTCCTGTGATTAACTATTCAAACAAGATCTACAAAACCTGGTCTAACTGATTTACTTATCTTTAGATGCTCAGGAATATGTCTCCATCTGTTTTCTATGTATCCATCCCTGTGGCACCTGGGATAATCAAACATAAAAAGTGCAAGCCTTCAGTCAGCCTGCTTGAGCTATTGGAACCTGAGCTTTGGTTCAGACCCAACCCCCTGGGTGTACTTAGGGGTGGCAACCTGCCTGTAACAAAGCTCCAAGATGTGCATGGTTTTCAGGTACAGAACCACTTTAAGGTGTCTGAAGTTGAGTGAAGAAGATCTATGTCCAGAATATTTCAGAGTCAAGCAGGTCACCAGCTAGAGGTGGAGAGGGTTTCTTTATTAGGAGGTTATGATTTAGGCACCAGAGAGATGTTCATGCATCATGTATCCCTAAAGCAATCAAAAGATGGGTATCTAACCACTAGAGTGGATCAAAATCCCTGCTGCCTGAATTCATATGAAGATCATTACTTCTGTTATTCTAGAAGACATCTCCTCTATAAAACTTCCACTGTCTTTCATAAAGTCTAGATTTTCTCATTGTAAAGCAGACATTCAAAAAACACCTGAGACCAAAGACAGGGCAGTGCAGGAGGTAAGTTGCCACATGGGAAGCAGTCATTTAAGAAGATCTTCTGTGGTGTTCATTTTCCTTCCTTACACTTCAGAAAATACATGTGTTGAGAAAATATTTATTGTGTCTATGGAAAAAATCCCATATGCTTATAGTGGTTTTCACCAGCTTTATTAAAAATGCCCTTCCTATTCTACCTCTTTGTGGTCACATTCCACTGCTCTGCCTGTTTTTCTTCACTTGCTTTTCTAAATCTGTCATTAACTTATTTGAAAAAGACAAAAGGAAAAAAAAATAGGGGGCCATACATCTTTCAGGAAGAGAAGACTTAAACAGGATGAGAATTAGTTTATCCATTGATTTGTCTTTTATGCTGTCTAAAAAGCCTTACCTGTAAAACAGAATTTTTGTCATCTATCATATACACTCTCACACTGGAGCAGCCTTTATTTGACCTCTTAATCAATCTGAGTGCCAGTGCAGGAAAAAATAAGAGGGAGATACAAGATAGCTTATATAAACGCCAAGTTGGCTGCCTTCCTCTGAACCATCTGCACTTCTAGCCATGGTCAGACTAAATGTCTGCTAATGGCCCCCTTCTTCTCTGATCCATTTATGTGTCCCTCTTTCTTTTTTTCTTTTTTCTTTTTTTTTTTTTTTAATTTTTTTCTTTTTTTTAAATTTTTTTCTTTTTTTTTCAGTGGAAAACAAATGGCATTATTGGACCTGCTCCGTTTCAATGCAGCTGTGAATTGCAGGCCCAGAAAGGCAGCCAAGGAGAAGTCAGAAAACCAAACCTTTCTGCTTAGAGAGGCAAGGCCAAAACTGCTGATTTGGCTTCACTTTTATACATGATATATTTTTATTTTTTTAAGTCTGTAAATTTTAATGTGGTCCTTATGGGATATATTTTGAGATGATATTTTCTCCAGTTTTTTTCTTCTTCCACAAATCTTTAGAAACAAAGAGGTTGGCTGAACTTTTTTTTGGTTATAATTATAGGATCTTGCAACTTGTTAATCTATCTGCAGATGGGATGAAACTTGAAATCAAGGCAGATGATATGTTGCTGATAAGACAGCGGTCAGGATCAGTTTCCTGAATAATTAGGATTTGGCCACAAAACTGTGTACTGTCAGCAGTGCTTTGATACTAGTGTAAAGTGTATTTTTATGAGATGCAGGCAAGAAAGTGAGGAGCCAACAAAACAAATCCGTGAGTCCAGGTGGGATCTCCAGGTACTCCTGTAGTAATTGCAATAATTTTTACTACAAATAACAATTAATCATTGCTCTCCAAACAATCTCTGGACTTTAGTAAGGCCTTTGACACTGTTTTTCACAGCATTCTCCTGGAGAAACTGACTACCTAAGTCTCAGACCAGACTGCTCGGGGAGGTGCCTGAAATCACCATTCCTGGAGATGTTTAAAACTGTTGTAGATGTGGTGCTTAGGAATATAGTTTAGCACTGTTCTTGGTAGAGCTACATTAATGGTTGGACTCAATGATTTTAAAAGTCTTCTCCAATAGGAACAATTCCATGATAGCATAAAGCTGAACCTGTATCTTCGGTGTTTTCCCCTAGTGTATGGCTTTTTTGCAAGAGCCCGTTTTTTGGGCTATCTTCCCTATGGTCAAAAAAAACTTAATAAATCAAGTATTACTTACTGTGAAGGTCAGTGACCTGTTGTCAAAAGCTTCCACTGTAAGCCTCTGTAAGAATATGTAGTCAGTCTTGCTATTTGCAGGATATCTGAGCAAAACCCTGCTCTGATCTGGAGCTCCCATAGTGTTTGCAGAGCATTGGGCCAAGATCTTGTGTGAGGAGGTGTGCATTACCCAGGAGTAGCTCTTCATTCAAAATACAGTGAGGTTTTGGACCCGTACCTGGCTTATGCCCTGTGAGGTCACTTTCCAGGTTGAACTCTTCCCTGTAATTCTGGCTTTTGCTTACGGTATAAAAGCAGCCAGGAAGGACATTCCATCAATGTGTGGCTTAGGAAAATACTAACAACAGAGCTGAGCCTCCTGAGGTCAGTGAAGTGCAGCACAGGTCTTGCTCCTCCTGCAAACAAATACCCACCCCTCTTCCCACCATTCTTTAGGAAAAGGAAAGAACTGGGGGGGTGCAAGTGACTGTTTAAATGAAATCAGTGCACTGATGCATCACGTTTCAAACAAAAAGGACACTAGGCTACATCAAGAAGGCATTATGGAAAGATAAGGTTCCAGAGTTCCTCTTTAAGCTGTAAACTAACGTGTACATGTGAACAACCTCTCATGACTGATTTGATACCATGATAATCACGTCATCACAATTTTCCCTTCATTAAAGGTGGAGGGTTGGACGTTCAAGGGTACCAATGTTTTCACGGGAAAAAAAAATCAGGGGGGATTGGATTTCTAAATACCTTGGATGATCTTAGCTGCAAGTCTTGATTTAGAGTTCCCACATTCATATGTCACCACCTACACATGGATTCTCATCTCCAATGGTGCCCAGCACTAAATAGTGGTTGCTGATGTCAGCAGGCGGTGTGACGCACCCTGTGGTCCTAAAAAGGAAAGCTGCAAGCAGATATTGAGCCCTGGCTGTTGTTTGTTCAGACCAGATCATAAAAATCAGCTCTCCCAAGTGTTGCTTTCATTCCTGCTGCATGGTTATTCTGAAAGCATCATCTGTTCCTCTCCAGCCAAATCACTCACAGAGGCATTCAGCAAGAGAGGCTGTCCTCAGATGAATTTCACCTTATGGTCAATTAACCTTGCAGAAAATAATATCTTTTCTCCATCTCCTCTTCCCATCTCCCTCTTCCCTGCAAGTGCAGGGTGTGTGTGGGCATAAAGCCAAATGCTGCCCTTCCTTCCCAGCCCTAGGCTGTTTCAAGCCTCAGTGAAGGCAGCAGGTTAGCTCCCCTCTTTGTGTAAGGAAGGACCCTATCAGTCATGGTGCTGGGGATAATTTGGAGTTTTTTAAAATTGAAAATAAACTTTATTTAATTTGAAAATAAATTGAAAATAAAAATAAAAAAAATAAAAGAGTGGAGGCTGCTATTGCCTCTTCATAGTCTGAGACCCTGTGAGCAGAGGGTGAGGAGGGGCTCCCAGGAGCTCTGCAGGTGAGGGTTGTTGAGCCAGCACTAATCATGTTTCTCTGCCACAAGCGTGTGTGTGTGTGTGTGTGTGTGTGTGTGTGTGTGTGTGTGTGTGTGTGTGTGTGTTTCCCAGCAGACTCCAGCCTGCAGCCCGTTCATGAGCTGCTCTCCCCACAACCTCATATTGAGGCCCCCATGGCCAGGTTTCAAAATTGCTTCCTTCAATTTAATCCAAAGTTCGACAGAGATACAGCAACAATAGAAATCTCAGGGCTGGAAAGTGCAAAAGTAAATTGCTGGTGTGGTTTAAAAGTTAGAGAGGAGCTGTGCCTCCTCTTCCTCCATTCTCCTGCAACTGCAGGCACTCATTTATATGTGCAGGCAGATCTCTACTTATGAGCAAGTCATGCAAGCTCATGTTGCCAGGAATAACACCATTACTTTTAATGGAAATAAGTTATTCATGGCCCAAAGCTCTGAAATAGTTCCATACAATGTGTTGAATACATAAAGTCTAAGGTTTCCTTCTAAAACAATACGTCAAAAAAAAAAAAAAAAAATTATAAAAGTATTAAGGAAAAATTAGCAGTTAGTAAGAAGGTATGAGCCCTGTCTGTATTCATTAGATACACTGTGGCCCTAATCTTATAGCAATGAGGTCAATAAAAATATGACTAAGCCACTTGTGTGGAATAGATTCTTGGATGGGTTTTATATATTTCCTTTTACTTTCTGCTATTCTTGTCCAAAGCTTTACACTGTAAGAACTGTAATTGCAACAAACAGAATTAGTTTAATATTGATTTTGTATCTGTGTCAATGCATCTGTCTCAAAATATAAGAATTACCTTCTACTTGGTTCGAGTTCTGAGGTACATATAAATCAGAATGGAATAGGCCAGAGAACATCAAAGGTGCTAAAATATGAACAGTAGGGGAGGGCAATAGAGGGAAGATTGCAGAAAAATAAAAATGTTTGCCATGGTACCTACTAAAGGAAGCATTTTTTTGTTTGTGTTAAAGGACACATTTGTGTACCCTGCACTGCAATTCCTACAGCCTTAAAATACATAGTCCTGTGAATAAATAAACAGGTGTCAATAGGACTGACTTGGAATTGTGGCTCTGTAGAAAATTACTCAGTAACTTTTGGATAAACTCCCCCAGAGTCTCTCCCAGGGCACCTTAGCAAGGATGTGAGCAACTGAAACACAGGCATCTCTACAGGACTTAGTCTAGGTACCTAAAATGTTGGTTCCTTTCTGCAGGTATTGATCACAGAGTTTAGAATAAAATTAATGTGACAGGTTTCTGGCTGGCTTTTAAACTTCTAAACTTCTGAGGATCTATTTCTATAATTTATACTCAGACTGCTGCCGAATATCCTGCAGCTATTTATGCACTTGTAGTTAAAACTCAAGATGGAAAAAACATTAGTTCTCAACTGATTTGTTGATTTTCTTTTTCTGTTGTTTCTTTCAATTTTTGATTTTTTATACCAAATACTACTTGTATTCTAAGGGTTCCTCTCTTCTTTACAGAATGAAAGAAGGTGAACAAATAGAGACATAAAAAATCAGGAGAATCTATCCCTTCTTTCCCAAGTCTATAGCCTGCTGATGTGCTTATATCAGTAATCAGCTTTATGATATGAATTTTTCCTTATATTACAGTACTTCCCAGAGACACAGCTGTGTGAGGTGTGCTGAGTACACACTTAGACTTGCTGTTTTTCTCATGAACTCACAATCTAACTTGAGATGATGAAAAGTAACAGGGGAAAAGCTCAGCAGGTTATTTGTTTCAGAAAATAATTATGAATCTTCCAGTGCAATGTGAACTGGATCCATTAGTCTTGCTTTCACCTGTGTGTTGAAGATGTTTAGAGATCTTATTGTGTATTCAGCTTATTACTAGGACCACTACCAAATTCTGCAAAGCCAATTAAGTGTTCAGGTACTATGGTAATTACCCAGCATAAAATCCTCACCAGACAAAAAAGAGAGACCAAATGACCTTTAAAACTTCTTGCCTTCACTTTGCCTTCTTATCAGCAGTTTCTTCTTACTCTGTAGAGTTCCATACTCTGAGAGTATGACTCTACTCTACAGAGTTCTACTCTGTAGAGTTCCATAATTCACTTTCTCTATTGAACCCAATAGAAAGAAATACTGGAAAAATACAGCCACTTTGCCCAGAAATTTGTATTTTGAGGGCTGAAATAGGGTTCATCCATGGCAACCACTTCCAATGACGCTGATGGTACCAAGATCACAATGATCAGAATGCTTCATTTTCAGCAGAATATAGTGCACAGTGTGCATTCTTAAAATTACTGTTTTCAATGTAAGATTAGTCAGAGCCAAGCTCTTCTCCTTCTCTGAAAATCAACATTGCAACCCTTTTCACATAGTCCTTGTTGTTGTTTTCTCCTCTCCTCCCATAGGGTTTGATGGCAATTCAGTGAGAGTTTAAAGCACTTTGAGTCCTCCTGTAGTGTTCTTACACAGATATGAGCAGGGAGATGTTCTGTCCTCAGAAACACTCTTGGCAGAGCAGGAAGGTGAGCAGAAGACATGTCACCGTGGTGGAAGTAAAACAAAGAGGTGCTGATAGATTTTCTTAGGAGGTTTGGTCTCTACTTCTCAGTGCACAAGAGACTCTCATACTGTCAGCTCTAAAAAGAGTGAAGAGTTGAGCTATTTCACCTGTGCTGCTGGATTTGGGCCCTTAACTTGGATTGAAAATTGTAAGTGCTGATTGCTGGATTATATGTCAATGTCTGTAGAGTGGCAGAAACATGAGGTGATGCCTTTTTCTTTGAGGGAATTTCCTGTAATTTTCCAGCATGTCCTTTTTCCACATAAGACCAGTTTCTTATTTGAAGGTGAATGGTGATCAGCTCAGGAAAAAAAAATATTTAGCAGTAACCATGAGCAACAGCCACCTGCAATGCAGCTGCTGAGACCTAAACTAACCTTGTCTGAGTCACTAGATCTTACTCACCTTTCTTTAGAGAACTCCATTGACTTCAACCACATGGCTGAAACCTTGGGGCTTAAGTCCTGTGGACTTCACCTGCTTATAGATAGATTCTTTTCCCCTTTTTCCTTTTCTTGGAAACCAGTTACAGCAACCACAGGCAGAGATCCTCTTGTGATATATATCACAGCTGACACCATGGTATATGATCACTTGCAGTAGGAGACAAGGATGCCAGTAACCTAAGAGTTATTTAGATTCCAAATTCTATAATGTGCTGGCAGAAATCTTATGACTCCATTAAGTTGTGTTGTACTGTATGGAAAATAGACATCAATCATCTTCAGTTACATATTTAGAACTCATGTGATATTTAAGAGAACAATGAACTTTAAGATATAAAAATAGTATACTCAATTAATATATTCAGCTCTCTAGCAGACTTAGTTCAAGTTACATGGCAAGTGAAATTGTCCTAGAGATTTAAATCCACATTAGCTAGTACTAAAATTAACATAGTACTGAAGGTTACATGAGAATAATGTGCACACACAATGAAGTTGTGATCTATCCCAGAGCACTGTGAAGCCTTGCAGAAACAAAGAAAAAGTAAGGCAGTGCTGAGTTAGGCACTATGTAAAAATGGATGGTATGGGTGCCCATGTCTTTTTCTCCAAGTGGGTATCCATGAGTGCAGGTTTTAATACATGGCTACACAGGGAGCAGAATAGATGATACAAGGGAGAAGAGTGGCCTAACTCATGGCCTTATGGTGCATTTTTTTTTTTCTGCTTGTCTCCACCATTGGGTACATAAAATCAGGTGTTTAGGAACACAGGGAACACTGCAGGGAAAAAAAACAACAACCAAAAAAAGGAAGTGGAAGTGCCAGACTGGATCAAACTCACGGACTAGTTAATACATATCCATTCTCCAGCAGTAGTCTGGGCCAGATGCCTCTGAGGAATGTGTACTAAGCCTGCAGAAGGCAGATGTTGGGTAATCTGTTCTCAACAAATGCTTCATCCTAAATCATAACAGTTACATAGTGAGCTAAATACTAAAACTTGAAGTCTTACATCCCTTTCACAAAGATTTTTCAAGTATTTATCCATGATCTTTCTGGAGATTTCTGTTATTTGCTCAAATCTTAATGATTTCTTGGCCTTAATGACATCTTGTGGTGAGGACTTTCGTAACCTGGTCCTAGAATTTTAGCCTTTCCTTGGTTTTGCATTTCTTATCTTTCCATATATCTAAGTTTTCCTGTCTCTAGTTGTTTTGCATACATGTATACAGTTTGTGGTTTATTCTTGGTTTTCATCTTTGCATATGCCCAGCTTTTTTAATAACAGAAGGTTCAAGGGGATGGGGTAAATGTCTCTACTCATCTCCAAAGTCATAATAGCATAGAATTACAAGTTTACCTGTACAGCTGAAGATTGTCATTGCAAACTTCATTTTATCTTTTCCTGACAATTACAATGTGAAAGGCATGAGTTCTACACTTTCTTTGTACACAAAACAAGAATTTTATATTTTCCCATGTCACTTTCCTGGACTGTGTCATATCCCAAAGGCTGGGCATAGTCCCCATGTATAGTCATGCCAAACCTTTCTGTTTTTTCATTATGCATAGCAGAATGAAGAATTCAGACAGTTCAGAAGACAAAATTTAGGTTGTTTGTTTCAATACATTGCCCTAAAGAGACTTAATTCTAGGGAGGGGGAAAAAAAAAACCAAAATGAAAAGGCATGCCTCAGGAGCCCAGATTTCTCCACCTGTTTCTGAAGAGCTAGTGGTTTGTCTGCAAAGATTCAAGAGAAGTGAAAGTCACATAAAGACTACAATGGGCTCTTACTGCAGTCTTTGATTGCCAGTGAGGATTTATGGGGATGACAGACCAAGTCTTTTCTCAGAAAGGATCACCAGATGCAGCAGAAGAAATACCCACTGGACAGAAGGAAAACACTTTGAGAATGTTTCTACATGGAAGTAGGTTCTACAGATCTCCTCCCTCAGAGATTTTCAGAACTCTACTGAAAAAGGCCCCAAGAAAGTAGATATAATTTTGAAGGCAAAAGTAAGACAGAGGCTGAACCAGATTGCCTTCACAGGTCCACTTCCAATCTGAAATGTTCTATAATATTGTGACACTGTATGATACTTCCCTGCAACTAAACGACTTTAAATTTGTTCATGGCCCAAAATGCTATACAGAATAAAACTCTTTAGAGCCCTAATTCAGACATCTTATTTCAAAAATATAGCTTCCACTGAAGCAAATTACAAGTTTCAGAGGAGAAAAACTAATTGATTTCAGGAAGATTTTGCCCTCCCACAAACACTGCCCAATACTAATTAAATTCTGTATTTGATCTTCAGTCTCTGCTCAGTGATGAACCTTTTGCTGTGATATCCTGACAGTTATTTGAATTTATGACTTTAAAGAAATTTAAGGCTGAAAAGAGATCAAACCAAACTAAAAAAAGAAAAAATAAGCACCAACATTATTTTTTTACTATAAATTTAGTGTTTCAGAAGAAAGAGCTCAGATTTTGTGAGCTTTGTTACTCCAGCAAGTGTTAATCTGAAGCAATAGACTAGTTCTATAATTATATCTCCTCTACTTTTGATCAGAGAACAGTGCTTTGGCACTGATTAAAACCTCCTTCTTGACAATTAAGGTAGGAAAAAAAGTTTGAGATATATTTTATGCAAAATCAATTTGAGAATCTCAGGGATTGTCTATGCCAGAGGATGCAGCATGGTTCAAAGATTTTAGAGCCATGGCTCAGTGAAGTGTGTGCACCCACACAATACAGATCAGGGGTGTTGGATTTACATGTAGAGAATGTACCCACAGTGCAGATCTGCTTCAAGTCCTCTCAGCAGGGGTTGCTAACACTGATGCTGGTTATGGAGTGGGCTTGTGCAAGGGCATCCTCAACAGCTCTCTGCACCTTTGACACTCTGACCATACCTCTTAATTTTAGCCTGGTCACTAATCTGCAAAACATGATGGCATGGGGACATCTAATCCTGTTGCTGACTGCTGAAACAAGTTCAGGTCACTGCATCCCTTGGAGACTTGGTGAGGAACACTGCAGAGAGCAACAGTGGTGATGAATGGGTAGAGTGATGGTGTAATTAAATCTGACATATGTTGTTATAAATCAACACTGACAGAAGTCCCAGAATTTTGTTAGAAAGCTGTGCAGTCTGGGATGTCCAAGCCTTTCAAGCCAAACATAAAACCAAAATCCTGCTCCTTCTTGTCTTTAAAAAGCCTACAACGATGTATTAAATAACTGCACTGAACATCTGAGGAATGAGGGAAAAGCATTTCTTGGTCAAGGGCAGTAGGATACAGATTAATAAGAATGGGGAGACAGAGGTTTTCCCTCCCCTAAGGATGCAATACAAAGCTTTCATCTAAAAAGAGGCTGTCATAATTAGGTAAATAATGCTCTCACCTAGACTCATTTATGTGCTCCCAGTAACAAGACAAGAGGGTGCTGAGAGGGTGCTGATCAGACCTTTCAAAAATATCCTCAAAAAAACCCCCAAAAAACAAAAAAACCAAAAAAACCCACAACCCAGCAAAACCCAACAAACAAACAAAAAAACCCAGCTGTAGCCTCTTCCAGCAACTCTAGTCTCAAAAACATGTAAAATCTGGAGACCCTGTGAAATTATCAAGGGATTTTGTTAATGATTCTATGGTCCCTGTGACAGTTGTTCAGATTCTGTGCTGAAAACTGGGAGAAGTAAGTTCATAGTCAGGAAGGCTGCCTAAAATTCAGACCATAACCTCCTTGCTGCCCTGATTTCCCCCCAGCTGTGATTGGAAATATGGTTGTACATTTCCTCTTGCTTTGAGGGGAGGGTTGGATTAGGTTACCTCCAGAGGTCCTTTCAACAAAATTTCTGTAATATTCCATGATTTCCTCCTAAACTCTTGTGTAACAGCAAGAAGCATCTATCATACTTGGCCACCATTCAGTTGTGCTTTTTTTTTTCCTAGTAAAGATAGAACTAAAGAATGACATCGTTTTGCAATTAAAATAAGAAGCCTTAATTAAATTGTATTCCTTCCTTTCTCCTGAGACTACACAATCTTTGAGTTACCACTGACAATATTTCACATTTACATACCACAGGGATTTATTCTTAGAATTTTTTGTTATTCTACTTCTAAATGTTCCACAAGAAGAAAGGAGCATCTTAGAAGTGTGATTTCTGTTTCCAAAAGTTTTAATCTACTAAGATTTCTAAGTACTTATTAGCTACATGAGATGAAAGCATTTTTTTGCCCAATGGCAAAACTTTAAAAATCAACCAAAAATTGACTTGAAAAATTTTAGGAGTCCATAAATAAAAGTATTTCATTAGGAGATATATGCCTTCCTTTAATCACTTCACATTTTCCCATGATGACCAGAAAAACTACCATATCTTTTTTTAATGTTTTTAATAACATTTTTCCTGAGAAAACAAGGCAGTGGTTTACACATATTTTCTATCTCCACTGAAGTCATAAAGACCCATCCTGTCACTTTCCTTTAATGATCCAATCATCTTCCTGAGTTGGCAAGATGTGTATATTTTTTTTAAACAGGCCTGCATGTACAACTGCCTTACAAAGTACTCAGGACTGGGTATCAGTCAAAATGAGCATATGTGAAAATTTACTATTTCAGCAGATGGAAACAGAACAGCTCACTTGCATACAATAAAAACTTTAATATTTCCACAGCTGGCAAGTTTCCTGTGGTCTAAAGGATTGGAGCTTTTGCTTTTTGAGACAGAAGAACTAAATCAAACTTTAATTCACAAAATATTTTTTGTGGTGCTTTTAACATCTTCTCCTTCAGGAGACAAAACCAAAATATTCAAATATTTGGGGGTAAAATTGCACATTCCCTTCTGTTCTGCCCCATTTGTCCTGAAGTGAAAATGGTACTATGGTAAAAGCTCCGTTTTGGCTTCTGTGCCTTTTTTTACAATCAGGCTTTTCTTGATGCTGCTCTTTGTGCAGTGATCTCACCTCTTTCCTCTCCTGACCAATATATTTGAGTCAATAGAAGTCTGCAGTACAGAGGAGATCAACTTCTGAGTTTTATTGTTCTGCTTCTGTGGAGTCCAGAGTAACAGGAGAGTGTGTTATGCAACCAGACATCAATATTACCCAGTTATGAGTCACTTAATATACAATGATTTTGTCAAAAGCAAAACCCCCTTCATGGAAACACATTCTGTTGGAAAATTAACTATTTCTGATAGCACAACCTTAAACTAGAATTGTCCTCCAGGAAGTTAAAGTCCTCTTATGAAACCATGTAAATTGAGGTGTGATTGTTCACACATTTCTTGACAGTCGAAAGGTTTTGCACCAAATGAAACTTCGTCAGAGCTGAAAACTGTTATGAGGCTGCATTAGTTTCAGAGGACATTTCAATGGAAGGGTTAATTTTTCTCCTACTCTGCATATGCTTGATGTTTTGACATGGAGTTTGCAGCTGTGGGCTTTTGCCCTAACCTAGAGGTAGACAAAGAATGAACAAATCCTATTCAGAATCAGGCAGAACATAGTCCTAAAAATTTGCCCCATGTCTGTGTTTTAGCTGCTGGATAGCACCTCTCCCTAAACTGTAATGTTCTGATTTCCTTCAGGAAGTTGATGTTCCCACCTCCATGCTGAAGAATATGTATGTCATGTTGTCTTCTGAATGAGATCTTCCTTTGGAGAAGACAAATCCCAGCACTGAGAAAGCTGCCTTTAAACAGATCTGCCACTACCCTCTCCCCTCTGTTTGAGTGTGACCTGCTCTTTCAGACAAAGTTTAACTGGAGCTCTGGCTTATGGTCCCAACACTTAGCACAATTGTGTTTTGCTTGCTAAAACACAAAAAATAAAATAATCTTTCTTCTGTGGCAGGTTGGCTTAGGTGCTGTTCAGAGTGTACTTTTACACTTCCAGTACTCATAAGTGGTATTTCAAAGCAAAATTACTACCATTTTTCCACCTACCCTCTTTTCTACAGGTTGTTCTTGCTCTGCTCTTATGACCTTCAAAATCTCTGGTCATGCTGTTCTCTGGCTAAATAAAAAAGATCTGTCCCACTGACTGCGTGTCAAAATTAGTTGTAAGATTGCTTGAACTGAAGTCTGGCCATACTCAGGCAAATAAATGACCAGATTTCACAGATGCTATCTGTCTATGTACTCAAAGACTAGATATGGTAGCTAATTCTTTTTAAATATAGTAACCAGAGAAACCCCCACACAGATCTTTGTGTTTGCTTTACACAGTCCTGAAGCATTTAGTCTAAGGCACAAAGTACTTCACACCATCCATATAAGTGGACAGTTTTGTCCCTCTCTGTAGATAGCAGCTTGTGAAAGCTTTGGATGTATTAATCACTACTCCCTACAGCAACCCTGCTGATACACTTACTGGGACTCATGACCTGAAGATTCAAGGCTCCCAATGGACTCAGACCTTGTCTCTTTACTATCCCAGCCATCTAAATCATAGTGATTGCACAGTCCAGGCTATATAGTGGAACTGATACCTTTCATCCCAAATTGCATGGGTGTAAGTGAGCCAAGCATTCAGATCTGTTCTGTCACATATCTGCTTCATCTTCAGGACTCATACCATACTTAGTTTTGCAATAGTTTTCCATTTAACTGGGGGACATAAAAAAACAAACCTTGAAATGTAAGGTTTTTTTAACTTCATTCTTATAAAAAGGAGGCTTAAATTAATATAAATAAATAAATAAATAAATAAATAGATAGATAGATAAATAAATAAATAAAACCCACGAGATGCTGGGCCTTTACCAAGTCCCTGCTGAACCAGGACCACCTGCCTTCTCCCTGGATCCATTCTGGCCACTCCTGCTCTCCCACTACATCTTACTAATAAGTGTTAGATACCAGACGCCTTCTTAAATTTCCACAGATCTCCCGGGTTTTGGGATTTTTTGTTTAAAGAAAGAAACCATTGATGCAGACAGCATTTTTCCCTCTGGCTAGATAACACAGGACACAACAGTGTACCTCCAGAGAGCATTCTCTGGGCTTGACAGGGACCTGGTTCCTTATACAGTATTTTAACAGACAAACATGCAAGGAAAACAACAAGGACAGTTGCCCTGCATAATGAAAACTCAGTGATTTAAAAAGCAGCAGTGTGTGTATGAGGGAAGGAAGGGAGGAGACTGGGGGATGGGATGGCAAGCTTTACTTGCCAGACCAGGCATAACAAAAAAATTATCCTGATCCAATAGACTATGTGAAAGGATATTACCAGGGTATGAAAAAATTATTTCAGGGGGACAGAATGTTGAGGGGGCTGGGCTCTGCCCTTTCTCTGAAGCCCTGTTATTTTGCTGTTCTTTGCTTGCATCTGTTAAATGCTGGAATGTCTGCAGGGACATTTTGAAAAGCTGCACAATGTCAATTAAATTTGCCGAGCAGTATATCTTTTTGGAGTACGTGTGACCTTTTCTGTTTGTCATTTCCTGGGCATCACACCAAGTGATCCTCTTAGGATTCTGGCTTTGTGGAGCAGGCCCACAGCAGCAGGACTGCAGGAACTGCAGGTTTCTGGGACTGCTGCCAACCTCCAGATAATTGCCATCAGCAGGAAAGAGCTAGAAAAGCTTGGCTGAGTCCATCTTTTACAGATAGATTGACCCCTTTCTGCCACTGCAGAATCACAGTCAGAGAGAAATACATATCCAAAAAGAGAGAGAAGGGAGGGGAAGAGGGGGAAAGAAGAATGATTACAGCAGGAAAGCTACATCTGATCTGAACAGGGGAGATTTGGAGCTTACACTCACTGCTTTACCATCGACAGGGTTTTTAGCATCTTCTGTTTTAAAAGACAGAGGAATCTGAGATTGAAGGTTAAATGCTGAGTTCTGTTAAAATAAAATTTGTGCTTCTGTGAGAGCAGTCAGTGCTGCGAGAGAGGGGTGGGAAGGATGGGAATTCAATACCTCCATGTGATACAGCTGCTGGGAAATAACAATTTGAGTGTATATGCAGCAAGCAAAAGAGAATGAATGTGTGCTGAAAGCCACTGCAGGTGCTTGGAAGGGAGATGGGGGAGAAAAGAGAATGCATGGCCACATTTCAGTAGCCAAGCTGAGATGCTTTGGAAAACAATGAGAGCCACAACTGCACCTTATGAATGCTGGGAGCCAAAAGCAGTGACTTTAATGTCCCCATGTCCTGCAAATGCCTGATGGGGCTATGAGGTGGTGAAGTGGCCAGGCAATGATTTCAGCAACTGAGAGTTCAGGGTGCATCCTCCAACTCACAACTACCTGCAGGCTCCTACATTGGTGCAAACTCCCAGTGAGACCAGCACAGGAGCCCACAGGTTTAGCATGGGGAATTTTCAGATGAGTGTTGGGATTCACCACCTCAAGACCCCAGCCCATCCTGGCCTATCTCAGCAGAGCTGGGGTAGGCAGTGTTCTAAAGTTTAGCTGAAATACAAAGCCTGCCCTAGGCAACCCCAAATGAGTCCAAGTACAGTTCTAACTCCAGTAGGGAGTGGGTTACAGAGACAAGTAGTGGTACCCCCACTGCAGCTGTGTGCCCTGCTAGGCATGGGCACAGCAGTTCTACATCCTTCCCCCTTCTCCTGGAGGAAAATCTTTACATCACTCACTGAAGTCCACACTCACTGAAGCTGTCATACAGAAAAGAGCAAGTCTGAGCCACAAAAGTGTGTAAAACATGTGTAAGCTCTGAATATCAAGATCTCTGTGGAAAATTCAGCTCCTGAGACAGAATCTCTCTGCTGTGTGTTTAGGTCAATACAGTCCCTATTAATATTAAGATGTTTAATGCTATAAAGGACAGCAATCAAATTCATTGTCTAGCAATGGTTCTTTCTCTCTTTCCTCACCCATGATCTATCTCTCAGTTGCCAACATAAATAATACTTGGGTTACAGTAATGTCCTGTGGCTCCAGACTGGGGAAGCTTCGACACATAAGGTGCTGAGCAAACATGTATGGAGGCATAATCCTGTCAAATGTTATCCAGGTCATGTAATCCACAGCCATACTTCTCCCTCTAGAGAATACACTCAGCTCTGCAAATGCCTAACTTGCTTCTGTATGTGGCACTCATTGTCAGTGAGTGACATCTTACAGATGACACTTTAGAGCAGGTGCTGGTGGCGAGGACTATCTATAAAAAGCAGAGATCTAAAAATAGCTTTGCAAAGCTCTCTTTGCTTATCAGGTCTCAGCCATTTCCAGATCAGATCCAACTCTTTCACAAGACCTTTCCCCGCACCTTCCACCAGCCGTCTGAGGCTCAGCCGAATGAGAAAGCTGAAGGGTGCTTCCCTGGGTCACCTGCAAAAAAGCCATGCAGTCTGGGACACAAAGCCTATACCATTCACATGAAAGGAGGTGTGCATGCTTCCATGCACTATGGGATATTTTTTAAACAGAAGAGAAGGCAAATCCTCTCTGGAGTTAACATTGCAGAAGCTTCTGTCTGTCATATCCCCGAAGCTGCTGTAGAAAACACAAGGACACATCAGCATGAACCGAGCATGAACTCAGTCTGTGGTAACTCCGCCTGTATGTACCCAGGACTAAGGAAAAAGTGAGAAAACCTGCTCCTGGGCTGCACGAGTAAAGGCATGTGTGTTGTACTCTCTGTAGGACAACTGGATTACCCTCAGGTCACTTATCTGGTTGCCCTTGTCTTGCTACATTTTTGCTCATAAGCTGTTGAAGCAGTTTGCCACTCCAGGCAACAGAGATGTTCCTGAGGCCCAGGGCATATTTTAGGGCTGTTCAAATGATATGCTGTCACTGTCTGCAATCTTTGGGAATAGATGTCTGCCCTTAAAGTTGTACTTCTGTATGAAGGTCTTTCCAGCTGTTGAGATCCAACACCATGTTCAGAGGTTTACACAGAGAACATTCTAGGTAAGGTAGAGAAGCAGTTTAGGCTTTTTATTTTGTGCCCAGAATGCAAGATGGAATCCCTTCTGGATTCACCTTCCATGTTATCCACCTATGGATATGTCCTGGGACAAGAAAAGGTGATGAGATGTTGCTCTGCTGGCCACAAAAAATGCTTCTCCCTGTTCAGCTGAACTTGAACAGCATTACCAGGGCTCATTTTATTCAGTTTTGCTTTCCATGTAAGGTAATCCTAGTCTGAGTGTGGTCCCTGCTAAATACAAGGGAACCAAGTTGAAAGTTAAGATATCTGGAAACCCATTTGTTTATGCCTTGGAAACTGAAAAAGGTCTTTTTAATGCACATGCATCAACAAAGCCATTCACTCCTTTGGGCCACATGTGAAAAAAAGAAAACACTTCTATATTTCATTTTATTTCCATTTGCAACCTCCATTTAGTCCTAAGGCATGTAAATTACTTGAATAGTCTTACTGAAATTAGGACAGCTCATGGGTTTACAGGGAGGCACATGATGGAGGGCTTTACCAAGTCAACCTCCAACACCAGATGCTGGAAGATGCAGTGTTGGTAGGTGCTGGCAGCTGACCTGACGAAGTTGAGCTTAGCAGTGAATGGAGCCCCCAGGCTCTGCAGCTCAGCTTTGTTTCCTCTCTTTAGCACAAAATATTTTATAAGAAACTGAGACCAACAGCTTTTCCCAAGCCAACAAAAATAAAACCACTTGCAGCTGGTGAGATGCAGCATGCCTGCTGAAATCCAGACTGCTCTGCCAGGGAATCAGGGGGATGGATGGTACACCAGCAGCAACTGAAAGGTGGGCACAGAGGCAATAGCACCATGGCTGAGGTTCAAACCCAAAGCAAAGCTGCATCCCTGAGAACAGCTACAAGTGGGGAAATGTCATGGTTTGCAAATGCAGCCTACTTCTTTAAAATGGAATAAAGCATGACACACACAAATCCCTTGGCTCTGTTAACTACCTGGCCAGATGTCCCACGAGCCAGCTATACACTGTTGGTACAAACCCCACATCTCAGGCAAGATCCCCTGGATGGGTTTGATTAAAGACTAGTGCATCTTTATGAAAGTGAGTCGACTGCACACAGATGTTTTCACTCTTTGGTTGCAGAAGAAAAAGTCTGCCCCCCTCTCCTCTTTCTGCCTCCTCCAATCTCTAGCTTCATTCATAATACTTTTTTTTCATCTAATTTTATTTGTGCATATTAAAGAAGGCATGCTGTGGACTCCAAAATTGAGAGGAGAAGAAAGAGAGGAAATGCCACCATGTCAGCCCACAAATAACCAAACTGCTCACAAAGTTACTCATAAACAAATTCTTCTCAGAAAGATTCCATTCTCAAAGGAAATCCCAGGTTCACCCACTTAAGTCCTTCCCCAAAGCAAATCAATTTGCACTGTATTCTGCTTGTGTTAACAAGTTTAGGTTGTTCCAGGCCAAGAAAGAGGGAAGAAAAAAAAACCAAAACAAAACATCTTTACTGTCCTTCAGAGAAAATGTCCCCTTTGGAGTTTCCTTGATGTTAGGAAAGAGGATGCAGTCCAGAAATATTGAGTTAGCCTCTTTTGCAGTAGGCAAGTCTGGCATAAGGTCTGCCATAAGACAGTAAAAAGTCATCTGGAATTATTTTCTTTTTTCAATTATTATTTTTTAATAACTTCCCTACTTTCCCCTTCCCAAAAACCACTCCACCACAATTCTCTAGTATATTCCTCCCTGCAGGGCTGTTCAGGCAAGCCCCATGACCATGCAGCCCCTGCTGCTCTTGGTCCTCTTCTGGGTTAGGTGTCAAATACAGCATTCTCCAAGGGTGGTTTCTGCTGACAGACCCAACCTACCTGAATCACTCCAGTAAATCTTCTTCAGTGCCCTATGTGCATCTAATTCCCCAAAGTCACTTCTGCAAATGCACCAGTGAGCATCAGCTCACACAACACCCTCCAGTATCCAGGATGACAAGTCACTCACTCCTTCCACCTGAATTCCTCCTCAGTGCTCATGCTGCCATTATTTGCTTCACTAAAAGAAGGAAATGAAGGATCATCCTGCTGTTTTCACTGTCCTACACTGCCCTTCCCCTTCTCTGTCTTTTTGTAGTATTTCTCAGGTTCCCAGTGATAACATGGGAAAAGTTTCGACTTCACAAGCACAATAAAAAAGACACTCTGAAAACTAACACCCACACAGACAAAAAAAATGTACAGTAGTGCTGACTTAAGCTCCATTGATTATCAGGTGCTTCTTTTGGAGGCCCAGCTACTCAAAACATCATGAACTCCACATTCTGCACACTGAGTGCCTTGCAGACCTTGCATGGTCGTAATCCCATGGCTGAGACATCCAAAATTATCATCCACTTTTCAGGACCTCCACCAGTATTAACAGTATTCACATACCTCCCATTCCCAGCATACAGTCTCCTTCTTTATCCAAAGATTTTTTTCAATTTTGAGCTCAAAATAGGTGCTGAATGGTTCTTGTGGGCAAGGCATCATGTATGGGTTTGGATGCTGCGTGTTTTGAGACAGACCTGCATGGACATCTGGAACAGAGGGTGCTGTGATGGGTTGTGTCTGGTATATTTTCTTATTGGAAGCTATGCTTGTGCAAGAGTTGGTACTGAACAGGAAAAAAAAAAAAAAAAAAGGAACACTGTTTGTTTACTGTTTATTCACGTTATTATATTCTTTTGTCTCTCTAATCTGACAGATGACTGAGTTAACTTACAAAATATTTAAATTCTTCTTTCTCACTCATCTTGCACTACATGCAAAAAAATTAGCTGCTTGTTCTCAGCTGCACAGGTACCTCTTTTCCTCACACAATGAATGAACAAACAAAAAACCTACCTCTTACTTCTCTCCCATTTGAATTTCTCTGTGATTTAGGAGAAGCAAATAATAACCTACTGCAAAATCAGGCAATGAATTATAGCTAAAATGGCAAAAGGAAAATATTTCTCCTCTAAACATGCTGGTTTTTGCTTTGTATGTCTTGGCAGACTAATCCTCTGAAAACACCCACCTGAATTCTCTGCAGTCAACTGAGCAGCTGGAGGGAAAACCCTCCAGTAAATCCTATGTGACTGAAGCTGTAGGAGCCTGTCTGTAAGTAAAAACATTTTAAATATGATTGCTATACCTGTTAGTAACCAAAGAGCCCTTTTGGAGCAAATAATTTCCTTGGAAACATCTGAATCCAATCATCTAAGCCTGGGAGCCCACATCTATGTAATGCCACTGCTCTCGTCTCCACATTGTTCGTCCCCTGCCTCAAAAGAAAAGAGTTTACCTTGTCCATCTATCATTTAAATGGTAATGAGCTAAATGAATTCCAACTCACTTCTGAGCTTCAGAGCAAGCTTGGGTCTATTTATTCATTTAAAGGTATGGGAACAAGTTTGACATTGCTGAACACGTCCCAGATTTATGGAAAATAAAACTGTACTAATCTAGTGTGTTTATTAGCTTTTCTGTCAGAAGCCTCCATGAGTATCCAGAGATGTGTGTTTGCCCTGCAGTTCTGTTCTAACTGGAACAGCATCTCCTGAAATGTAAATGTTATCTTAAGGTCATATGCTGATGAAAACCACTGTTTTGCCAAAGTCTAATTTCTTGGTCATTTGACAAAGCAGCTGCTGTGCAGCTATATGGCACAAAGAAAGCTATTAAAGGTGGATGAGTTACGTGTTTAATTTGTCTTGTAATATACAGCTTCTAAAGATAAAAATTAAGATAGACGATAATTTTTTTCTCATTTAACTGAGTAAATAAAAGATCACTCATAAATATATATACAGAAATGATACCTACAAATTAAATTGTTCAGCTGCACCTTATGTCGTCCTCTGAGCATTTCTGTGTGTGCACCTCAAATGAACAAATAGCCTAATATTGAATATAATTAATGTGTACCATAATAGATAGTTATTCAGAAAAAAATTCTGTTTTGCAGGAAAATGCAGAGATTAGACAATTGTATATGTCATGTGACAGTAAGCACAGCAGCTGGTGTACATTAAGAAAAATAAAAATTACAAGGTTTAGGTAACCGACAGCTGGTGTCATCTGGTCCAGTACCACATCAGTGCCTCCAAGGTCTGTGAAGAGTATTTTTTACCATCTGGAGGATATCTAGCATTGGCCAATGTCAGAAGTACAATTCTGGAGGCTTCTGCTGCTGCTTTGGCAAACCAGTATGAATGCTTACTTGTACAAGTGGAGAACATCCAGTGTGTAATGAAGAAAGATGATAATATGACGTGTTTTAGGACGTGGTGGTGCCATACCTAATCGTTCAAGGGCTTTTTAGAGTGTGAGAAAGTGCTGACAGGGGAATCAAGCTGCAGGGATGAAATTTTGGGGTGCTCAAAGGAACATGTCCAGGGAGAGCTGGAGTTGTAGCAGGGTTTGGTCTCCACATTTGAGCTGTGAGAAGTCATTACTGGAAGAAGAAATGCTCCTGGGAGCTGACCATCTGCTGCTGGGTGGAAAAGGAAACATTGCCCTGCACATTTTTTAACCTTCACCTTGCAAGGAGAAAGGTCAATTATTCTCAGAAAAAATATTAGCAGTGTTTTCTCTTATTACTTCTCTGCTCTAGTTTGGGAATACTTTTGATACTTGGCAACAAAGAAATAAAAAAAACATACAGTTTGGGATTTCTGTAGCCACTTCCATTTTCTTTCATTCCTTTTGTATTTATGAAATGCAAAAATGTTCCCAGTGAGGAAGATAATTTAGTATTTAGGAAGAGACTTTATTTGTGCAGTATATCTAGCATTCATTTACATTAACTCTCGCACGGACAAAGAGGTAGGAAAATTGTCCCATGGGGAAATAAGCATGAGTAGAAAAGAAGAATTTGCCTTGAGATCAGAAATCTAGGTCAGGAAGATTAAGATACATCAGTATTCAAACCAATGAAAGATACATTTCTCTAAAAAGTTTACTGGTAGGCTGGCAAAAGTTCTCCCTCTGCTTACTGACATAATTGATTGGCCATATCTCAAAATTTAGTTTCCAGATCAAGACCTGAAATCAAGAAGGCTTTCTGGATATATTTTAGGGAGTAGAGATGCTTGAGTGTGAAGCATCTTGTGTTTAGTGAATCCACCCAGCCAGATGCAGACAAGAAGAGGTTTTTCTGCTTTAAGAAAAAAGAGGCTTTTTTTGCTAGACATTATGCATGATTTCACTTTTTCCTAAGAAAGTCTGCCCCACTCACTTTTGACTGCCTCTGGTCTAGTAAAAGGCCTCAAGAATAGCTATGGTCTCTGCCATTGGCCCCAGTTTGCTAAAACATGGTAGTTTACTTTCCCTGTAAAATGTCCAATGAAAGACACGTATCAATCTTCTGCAGCTCCAGAACATTGAGCTGCTGAAGTCTCCAGGGAATGGGAACAGTGCTGCATGGCACTGCCTCTGTTCACTGCCTGGTGCAGCAGTTCTTCATCTCAGCTGAACCCCCCCCACCAAGAGAACATATTGTACTTTGTGTGTCTCTTACAAAATTCAATTCACATGTTGAGGTTTCCTGTTCTTTCAATTTATTTCATTGAATTAACTAAGATACCTCCCTATGACACATAATTCTGGTGAAACTTTTTAGCTCTCCTTAAAATAAGTAAATAAATGAATGAGCAAGCTGGATTTCATTACTGAAATCGAGTAACAGCCCAGCAGAAAATTCAAAAACGTCCATGTCATAAAACATCAATAACTGCAATAAACCACGAGTTAAGAAAAGGCATGGTAAAGTAGCTTCTTCCACTAATGAAGTACCATATCCTCTTGACAAAAACTGAGCTAAAAAGAGGTTACAAGTGCTGCAAGATACCTGCACAGCACCTCATAGAGCACATTTCTTCCCCAGAGATGGAAGTATGGAAAGGAGAGATCATGAAAGAAGCTGAGTAATTCAGTAAGGCCCACGTGCATCTACTTTGTGTACAAAGACTTTATGTCACCCCTGTGGTCCCAAAACTTCCACTGGACATCCAGCTGAGATTTAGGTGTAAAAAAAGAATGACATGAGACTCCTTGTTGTAGCAGCTTGGACAGCATTTACACACTGTTTATGTATTCATTGCTATATGGAGCTCTGCTCTTCAACATCCCCAAGATGCAGCAATTTTAAGGCCAAAGGAGGATCTTGATTAAAACACCTTTCCTGCAGATTATTATGTTTCACACAAAATTTATCCAAGTAATAGATGCTCAGTGAAAATTCTCTTCCAGGGAGACATCCAGCCTTGATTTGCAAGAAGGGAGAAACAAACAACCCAACACTTTCCTTAGCAGTTTGTTCTGGCTTTTAAACCTCCTCAGCAAAAATCACACTGGTCCCTCACATGCCTTCCTCTGTCTGATTTTCCAAACAGATTCTTCTCTCAACACAAATATTTCTCCAGCAGTCAAATCACCTCTCCATGTTATCTAAGTAAGCACAATGAGTTTGAAAAGTCTTTCATGCTCAGAGATTTTCTTCTGCCCTTGTCTGTCTCTTTGCTGAGATTTCTCCATTTATTTATGATTTTTTTTACATTCTTGAGAGAAATCAAGCTGGGCTGCAAGCAGCAATACTGTTTCACACTCCCTCATTTTGTGGTGCAGGGCTGCAAAGACATTCTATCAAAGTGAGAACATGTGTATAAGTAAGGACTGTGCGTTTAATATTAAACATGCTGAAGGACACATATACAACACATATAGAATATATACACATAGGTAAACTCCTGTAGATTTAGATACATCTTGGCTCTGCAGACTACTATCCATAGAAGTGACCATTCTGTAGCAGAGGGGGTTGTGCTTTCAGGTAAGTTTTACTGACTGATGCTAACAAGGGAGAAGCAGGTGGAAAGAAATCAGAAGCAGGATGTGTCAGAAGCAAGAAATTAATCAGGGTCTTGCATAAACATTGACTGTGCAATTAGCATGGTCACTAGGAATGCGTTAGATAGCCGTGCTTGCCTTATGTAAATCTAAATTAGTGTTCAGTGAAGACCTCCTGCCCTGAACTCATCGTTAGACAGAGGTTCCTGTCTGCTACAAAAATCTTTGTTTGAAAATTTTTCTCTGTATCATAACCACTCAGATAATATAGTTCCAAGCAGGATAGGCTCCTTATTATTACCTATAGCACAGACTTTAATTATCTCTGAATTGTTTTGCCTGTATCTTCTAAGCAACACCATTCACATTTGCACATTTAAGCATTCATCGTGTTGCATGAACATCATGTTCCTTATTCACTTGTTTTATAATTTACTCAAGATTTTAAGAAAAATACTTACAAATGGATGACTATGAAGGCACAGCCTCTCCATCTTGACTTCTTGTTTCCCAGCTCATGTCTAGAGAACAGGATTTACATGACACAGCACTACTCCTAGTGACAAGAGGATGAAAGCTGCTCCTTGGACCAAGGTTAGCCACCTCTGCTGGGACTTTGTCCAGGAATAACTAGGAAAGCTGAGTGTCTCAGTGTGACATAAAGACTAGGTTGAGCCACTCACCCATCATGACCTTTCCCATACAAACATCCCTCACATTCCTTGCCTGCAGGACAGGAAGGTTGTTCCTTTTCTACTTATGAAATTTCATAACCATGTGGCAGGAACAAACCATGTATTTCATGTTGCTGCATGGACTGTGTTGTATTGGGTTGTATTAAAACACGACTTGCCTGAATAGGCCAAGCTTCTAGCTTACACTGTCCCTAGAGTTATTTATACTTCTACCAATCTTCATCAGCTGCAAATTCATTCAGCAGTGACTTTATATCTAATTCTAGATTACTGATGAAAACATTCACTAGCCCCAAGCATAGGACTGGTTCTGTGGAGACATTGCTCAGAATACCCCTAGCTGAGGATGATTTGTCTGAATTTTCAGGCCTGTCATTTATCCTTTTGTCAGCTGAGATCATCCTATGTGACTTCTTTTCCCCTTGCCTTTTTCTTTGAGAACTAAAATGGTGATATTCAGCAGTGTTCTTTGATACATCATCTAACTGTCAACTCTGTTAGAAGTAGTGGGTTCTTATCCTTATGGGAAAGCATGTGATTATGTTGAGCCACAATGTAAACTGAAAGGCAGAGGCCACTTCCTATGTTCTGACATGAAAACATTCCATGTTATAAAAATGTAAATACACATATATATATATGTATATGAATATATACATGTGAAAGTTAGTTCATAAAAGTCTTGTAAGATACTTTTCCAGGTTTTGGATATATATGGCAGATAAGTTTGGTTGGGGCTTATTTTAATTTTATTTTTTAACACTGTTCTTAAATACATGAGCTCCATCTATGTGCTTTGCTTTAGCAGTGTGGTGTTAAACACATCAAAAATGTTTCAGTCAAGTAAAAAGATTTAACTTTGTCCAAAACAAACCCAACCCACAGAAATGCAGAAAGAGCCAGACATTATAGCCTTTCTCCAAAAAGGGTGTTAGGATTTGGCAATAAACCTAATCTATTTAATGTGGTGTGGGTTTATGCAGTAGGTCATAGTGGTTAATGTTTAGTGAGCTGAAACAAGTATGGAAGAAAACTATAGTGGAAAAGCTTTGTTTTAAAAAGCAACACTTCATAGATGGCTATAAGAGGGCTGATTGGACTCGTGGCGAATATCACACATGTTTTGGCTAGGCTTGGCTTTGAAAGCCTTTCAACTGAAATAAGCATGATCATCCAAGCAGGGCTTTTTAGATTAAAACACTCCTAATGCTCGACTGTTGGCATGAGGTGGTGACAGCTGCAGAAGACAGAGGGGGAGAAAGCTGTAGCATTATGCCTTTGTTAAGAGAACAGCAGCACAAGATAGATAGTTTTGTCTAAAGTAATCTTGTCATTAGAGGAGGTGGGTCCTGGTGGCATGGTCCAATTCTGACCATGAGCCCTCAGCACTGGAACCTCATCCCTCTCCTCACCCATCCACATGCAAGCAGCCTTCCAGCAGTTTTATGTTCTGTCCACCTTTCAGAGCTGGGACAGGACAGCCAGTGTCATGACTCCACCATGCCAGAAACAGAAGCTTTGAAAGCCCAACAGTCAAGGCAATATGTTGATAAATGCAGACTAAGTAACACCAGGGCACTAATTGATGGTTCTGGAGCTAATTTGGTTACTCTCTGTACAAACCTCCAAAGGCCCCATATTGTGGAAAACAGGTACTTAAAAATCTCCTAGAAAACACTGTACCAGGTTTTGTCTTGATGAGAAGACTTCTAAGAGCCTCACCACTCATCCTGTAGGCAGCCTGTGGAAACCTACTGTTGATTCTCTTTATAGAAATAATGTTGTTTTATAGATGTTCCCGAGGGCTTGGTCATGGGAGAGAACCCAAACCTTCCTCCCTGTATAAAATGGGGAGAAGAAGATGTGACCCAAATGGTGATAAACATGCCTGTGTTACCAATCTGGGGCAATTCTCCTAAACTCTCGTGTCCACCTGTCACCACATCAATCACTTATGTGCCTTTGAATGACCCAGTGTTTTCCTGTGGTGGCCAAGGAGAAATCTGTTGCAAAATATTGCATTGTCACTGGACTCATAGGGCCCCCCAGGAGGCCCTTGGGTGAGAAAGGTGCCACACAACAAGGATACAACTGATGTCAATGCTCACTGGGCAGCACAAAGATTGGGTTTAAACTGGGGCGAACTCCAGCTAGCTCTGAGATGAATTGGGAGAGGTTGAAAAAGGTTTTATGAACTCAATGCATGAAACTGGAGAGGAGCAGCAAATGTAAAGACCTATTTTAAATTACTTTGAGAGTAAACTGGGTAACAGAAATAATGTTCTTATATACATATTCCACTTCCCAGCAAATGTGATTTAACAGCTTAATTTATTCTAGAGGGAGGTCCTCAAGGGCAAGCACCTGAGAAAGTGGAAGAATCACTTCATCTCATACCCTGGCATTTAAGAACTAAATTTCCTCTAAACATAGCACAATTGGTTTCAAGGGTCAGCAGAAAAGCATTGTTTTTAACAGTCAGTATGTGATCATCACAGCCCATTCAAATGTGCTTTCCACCTGACACCTGGAACACCTTATAGGCAGGTGGGTGATCTCAAATAATATCCTTAGTTAATGGTTACACAAATACCTGATGTGCTAGACCTGACATAACACTTCAGGTCCTGCTTTCTCCAGGTACAAATGCGAGTTGAGTCCCACAGGTGTCTGGGATTTTAATTTTTTTTTTTTAACAAGTTATTGTCATGCCCTTGACATGATAAAAGTAGGAATTTGTTTCCCTTCTCTGGTTTGTCATGAAGCCTCTTTCCACATTATATATCACTTGGAGAGCTGCTATTAAAGAGCAGCACCCTGACTGCTGCTGAAGACACAGCTCCCACCTCCTTCAGATCTCTCGTCTACCTTCCCTTCCTTATTCACTCTGACAGCATTTGACGATGTCAAAAGCCCAAGTTTTAGTGACACAGTTTCCTCTCCCCCTGAATATTTCAGTGCAGGAACAGCTTTGCTTTTATAAAGACATTCAGTTTAGTCCTCAAGTCATTGAAGAACATCACCAGCATCTCAACTGGAGCATCCCCCCTCCCAGCCAGCAGCGACGCATTAGAGAGGCCATTAGCCCGTTGTGTGTTCCTTGATGTTCTGGACTCACACTCTCGGGGGAACCCATTAGCATTTGTACTTGCAGGCAGTTCTCTCCTCCCCCATTAATAATTATCCAGGGAGATGATAATTAAAACAGGTTCTGAGGCTATGAAGGACCTCTGTCCCTGCTTATGGAGTCAAACGAGAACTTTAATGTAGGTGTGGAGATAGCTCCTGAAGGATTTTGCACCTTTGCCATGTTCGTGTTGTCATTAGGCATGATCTAATCCTCCATTTCATTTCATTAACCTCAACAGGGACAAATTTTTAAATGTTACTGCAGTATAGCACCATTAAAATTTTCCCTAGACACCTGAAAAAGCTTTATCAGTATAAAATGGGGAATTTCACGGGGATGGACAAGATTAGGGACTGGCTAGCACTGATTTCCTACATGATCCTACCCAAATCAAGATTCTGCATCTTGATTTTATCACATAATATAAAAAGGTCCTTTTCATCAAATCATCACTTAGTGAGATTTTTGGAAGGGCTGTGGCTTCTTCCAGTGCATTTGTCCTATGCTGCAAACAACGAAGAGAGCAATATCAAGAAACACATGTCTATCACTTACCCTGTTGGCTGTGCAAGGCCAGAGTGAATGCATGCCAAATAATGAGCTGCACAAGATGTATTTCAGCAGGACCCACTGGCTTGAGAGCCATTACAGCATTACTCATCATTGCATGGTGTGATCATTGCCTGAAGTGATCTTGGCTGATGGCCTCTCAAAACTCCTGTAAAATAACACTGGTAGTCAGTGTTACAAGCACACGAACCTTGCTGCAAAAGTGGTATGAGAGGTCTCATGATATTTTAGGGTGAGTTTATTTAAATGGATGCTTCAAGAGTCTCAGTCTGCCTTTCACAATCTCTCCTCTTCAAATATGAACTGAGATGACTTGCTCTGGCTTTGTACCCCTTTGCTGAGGATCTGCAAAGGGAGAGAAGGGCACATATGTGATGCTCTGTGCAAATCCTGGCCCCTGGGTTGGAAATCTTCAGTCTGTCTTACTTAACAGCAGTCATTAAATTTGCCTTCAAAAAAAAAATAAAGAGCACATGAAGCAACGGAAGATAAATATGACTCCGCTTTGTCAAAATTTGGTGGTTTTCAACTAAATTCTGTATTATTCATGTGCTGTATGCTTTATTACTGTTAGTTTCAAAGCTGCTGGAAATCACATATCAGTTCCTCAACCACGATGTCTTCATTATGCACACATAAATCATGCATAGAAGGGGCCCTGACAGTTGACAATGTAAACTCTTAGGAAGCAAAGCCCCTAAGCCATGTAAAAAATATGTGTCACAGGCAAAGATGTATGTCATCTCTATTTCATTTTTATGGATATTCTTGTCTTGTCATTATCAAGGAAGATTTTCCACCCCCCCCCCTTTATTTCCTATTTAAACGTAGTTAGTGCAGACGTAATTTGCAATGGTATTTCAATGAGACAAATGGAATACACTTTCCTACATCTGCCTGCGTCTTCAAGGATGAGTGTGTAGTAATTATACGTTCCAGTTTCATTAACAGCTCTGCTGTGCCCAATATGGTTCATAAATATTCTGGTGAAATGCAGGACAAAGTTCATTGAATTGTCAGGAGCATTTGAGTGATACAGGACTCATGCAAATTACCTTAGAAATTGGTTGTTTTGGAGCTGTAGGTTGATTGCAAGAGTTGATCAGAATTTCTTTGAGGAAAAAAAAAAAACCCAAACAAAAAACTAAAAACCAAGGATTTCTCATTGCTTCACAGCTGAAAAGCAGACAAAAAATGTTAAAAAACCAGAAAAAAAATTCTAATGAGTGGAAATACTCAGCTAAGAACAAAAAAAAAAAAAATAAAATGAATTTGAAGTTGACATTTTCAGTTTCTCTGACAAAGGTGGTTTTCATTTGGTTTATTCTTTCTTCAAGGGGGTGAATTTATATCTTAAATTAAAAAAAAATATTGAAAGTTTTGGATAGTCATAAGTAGCAAATAAAAGCAGATTAATATTTTGCCAGAAAATAAGCAACTAGCCAAATGTGAAATTGGAGGAAGCTTGCCTAATGGAGAGCTGGACAATGAATTCTTGTCTGGGTGTGTATCATGGGCTAAGGAACATATCTGTGACAAAAAATAATTGACTCTGTGATGGTGTGGACAGGAATACACTAAGCTTTCAAAATCCAGGCACTGCAGGCAGACTGCTGAGCCCACACTGCCTCACCTGAAGAGCTGTGACCATTCTTGTTGCTGAATTTTCTGGAGTTAGACATGCAAATCAGGCTAGCTGTTGCACTACATGTTGTCACTGCCTGATGAAAAGGTTCCTCCCAAGTGACTGTGAAAATAAAATGCACTTTTCCCTCAAGCAGCTTTGAGCTGATGTTCTTGCACATCCTCTGTTCTCATCCATCTTCCAGATTTACTGCCGTGTGATGCCCATTTATTGAGCAACTAAGACTAATTTACCCTAGCTGCAGGCTAAGACAGACCTGTACATAGGCATGAAGAGGAAAAAAAGGTCATCCTTCCTCCTTTGTTCCCTATTGACTGCTTATAATATTGCTGATACCTCCATGGTTCCTGCTTCATTGCTCCAGCACCCAGCAGTCATAACGTGAGCTCTACCAGAGCAAACACCAGTTAAGATAAATAGCTCATGTAAGGCCTCAATTTATCTCATTTCAAGCCTCTACTTCTGATAAATTCCCTCTTTCTCTGCAGTAGCTGTTCTCTAGACACTTTTTCTCACAGAAACCCCGCATGTCTCAGCTCTTTGGGGAATCCTCTTTTTGCAGGGCACTGCTTGGGATGCCATTAAAAAGAAGCAAGAGCAGCAAGAGAGCACCATGCTCTCTGCTTCATTAGAGAAACACCCAGAGGCAGCAACAGAAGATATATAATTCTGTCTGTGGGGGAAATTCAGAACCAGCAGAGATGTTTGTTACTGCTCTTCTCTATCCTCTCTTCTGCTTGGAAAGACACCTTCCTTTGGAAAGACACCTGTGGATACATTTTCATTAATAATTTCAACCTATCTCTTCTCTGATTTAAATTTACAAGCAAGAAGTGGAAAATAAAAAAAATAAAAATTAAAAAAAAAAGCAAGCCAAATCAAATGTTTCCAGCTGACAGGTTAAGTAATTAGCATACGATGCATGAGAAAGAAGATTCCCAAGAAGCAAAGCTAGAAGTACGTGCATCTATTTGTGATGGTATTTGGAGGAAGTTTCAATTCACTGAGGATCAGCTATCTTTGCATTTTGCTCTTTCCTTCTCTCACTCAGTGAATCTCTCCTAGGAATACCCTTTTTCCATGATCTTTCTAACTGATGAGGTAGCTGGAGGAAAGAGGAAAGAAAAGCAACTTAAAAATAGATAAGCTGCTTATCTCTTTAGCTGACTTGAATTTGCTGTAGTGTGGAGGAGGATGTTATCAAAAACAGAAGTTTAGAAGTTTGTAATACTGGAAAAGTTTCTAGATGTGCATCACCAGTACGTAACTCATATTGCATATTATTCTGTAACTTGCTTATAAATCACTGCTGGAGTTAAGATTAATCCAGGTATGCTGAATTTTGTTCTTCAGAAGCTAATCATGGTCTTTAGCCTGAGAAAACAGGGCTTGTGTGATCATTCTTTGTGCTTGTCCAGCCACCTGTCAGTCTCTTTCAATAACCTGTAAATCTACTGATCAACTCTGACAGAAGGGTAGAGGTCTCAAATATATTAAATTCCAGTGACTTTCATTCAAATCAGTAGCTTTATTGCTCAAGCTGCCAGCTGGACTTTATGCAGAAGACTACTGGTCACAGAGAAGCATTTTCATTTTTAAAAGCCACAAATAATGTATCTTGCCAATTGAGACTCAGAGGAAGAATCCATGTGAGAGGAAGGCAGGAGACTCAGGGGAAGGAGAATGTCCATGAGCAAAGGAATTCAGGATGTACA